>NW_026416016.1:0-3307 GCF_001194135.2 Octopus bimaculoides | reverse complement strand
ATATATATATATATATATATATATATATATATATATACATATATATCCATGTATGTATGCATGCATGTATGTATATATGTATGTATGTATGTATATGTGTGTCTCTGTTTTTTTCCCCACCATCAATTGATAACCAATGCTGATGTGATTATATTGTCGTATCTTAGCGGTTAGCAAAAGACCCTGATAGAATATTAGGGTAGTCATGGTGGGTACACTGGGCTGCGTATATTTTACCCCAGTGTCACTTTGATGGCATGCACTGCTCTCTCATGCAATAATAATAATAATAATAATAATAATAATAATAATAATATTGGCCTGTATAGTCTGGTAAGCCCCTTTCCAAATTTACAAACTGGCAAAGAGATCAAGGCAAACTGTCCAATCAACCATTAAAGACTAAAAAACAAATGCATTGATACTGATAGATATCACAATCCCTTCTGATAAATATATTGCCAGGAAAGAAGATGAAAACTTACCAAACACAAGGATCTGAAACAGCTATTTTCTGTACTTGAGAAGACGCATCAAGCCCAGTAAAACCACGATCATTCATACATACAAGCATGTCCTTTCCAGATGCCCGTTCCACATAAAATGCACTCATACCAGTGTCACATAAAATGCACTCGTGCTGGTGTCACGTAAAACGCACTCGTGCCAGTGCTGCGTAAACGCACGTGTGCTGGTGGCATGTAAAGGGCACCCATCACACTCTGTAAAGTGGTTAGCATTAGGAAGGGCATCCAGCCATAGAAACCATGCCAAAACAGACAACTGAAGTCCGGACAGCTCCCTGGCTAGCCACCTCCTGCCAAGTCGTCCAACCTATGTCGGTATGAAAATCATGTTAAATGATGATGCTGATGAGGAGGAGGAGGAGGAGGGGTTATAAGGGGGCAAAAGTAATACCACTTGTAATTAGGCATAATTTAAAATATGAAAAGAAACATTGAAGCCATACAAGGGCTCATAAAACTACGCACTGTCCAAAAAATTGCTCTGATAGGAACGGCCCACATTCTGAGCAAGTCCCCATCCAATAGAATAGCTCACAATTCAATAGAATAGCTCAAACAGAACAATTTTCACACCCACCAAATACACTATGTCAATATAAGCACGTAATAATCTAAAACGACACAACTGATGCGACGTATACTACTCAAGATTAAAGCCCAATAAAATAATGCAACCAACATTAAAAACATCACAAACAACAGAACAAACACTGATGTAACACGAAGCAAGTAATTGAATCTCATAACAACACAAACATACAGTACATTAAAATGAGGAGTCAACACCTCCCCAATCTCCAAAAGAATTACGCGCGCGCGCATGCACACACCTCCGGAATATGGAGGTGCACCAAAGAAAAAGTTATAATGAATATAAATTTTTATAAATACATATTCTAATACTGGGGGATGGTCATGTTTTTGCCAATTAAACATAAGCACTATATATTTGGTCTTACTTTCAGCTTTATTATTATTATTATTTTAGTTATTTTGTCAAAGCCCTTTCGTCACACATCCTGTATCCTTTTCAATGATTCTCTATCCCACGTGTCTCCTTTTGTATACGCACACATATATCTAATATACAACTGTATTATAATTATAACTACATGGCAAAAGGAAGAAGATCTGCCTTGATAAACCCCATCCAACCCGTCCATGTGATCTTGAGAAAGGGGAAATTAAAATGATGTGAACGACAACATGAAAATAATATATACACAGATACATATATTACTGTTTGTTTTTATGTAAGGTGAAATATAACAGATTAAAAGAGCGGTGAATTACTTACATGTGTATATGTATGTGAAGGCGCGTGGCTTAGTGGTTAGGGTATACGGCTCGTGATTGTAAGGACACGTTGTGTCCTTCAGCAAGACACTTTATTTCACGTTGCTCCAGTTCACTCGGTTGGCAAAAATGAGTAGTACCTGCATTTCAAAGAGCCAGCCTTGTCATATTCTGCGTCATGCTGAATCTCACCGAGAACGACATTAAGGGCACACATGCCTGTGGAGTGTTCAGCCACATACACGTTAATTTCGCAAGTAGGTTGTTCCGTTGATCGGATCAGCTGGAGTAGTGGTCGTAACCGACGGAGTACCAATAATATACGTCAGTTCATATGTATACATTGAATAGCTTGTATATGATATGATATGCATATGCATATGCATTAGTCATTCATACGCAGATGTGCACACTTAAATGCATAGACATGAAAGTCTAGTTATGTACAAATGCATCTATCTATCTATCAGCCTGTCTGTATCCAGAAATATATTTGAATATATTCAAACAAGTACTGATATCTCACTCTGGTGTACATACAAAACAAAAGTATATGTTTACATATATATTGCAGTTATTTACATATGCAGTCCTATTATCAGGATTCTTAGATGTGCATGAATGTACACATCTACATATATGCATGTGTGCATGCATTTGTATATACATACACATATGTGCATATAAATGTATGTATTATATATGCATCTGTATATTCTTTCATATATATGCATGTTTATATATGCTTCCATGTATATGTATGGAAGGGTATATATGTGTATGTTAGTGTATTTATGTATCTATGTTTGTTTATACGAGCCTATCACTATGGAAATATACATGATCTATATGAATTTATTTGCATACACATGTATTGATGTGCAGTTACATACATTCATAAATCTGTATTTATATCATATATTTATAAACGGCCCCTTAGAAACATTTTGAATTACTTCAATAAATAAATTATATAGCAAAATCTATCTCAATCAAATTTTTTTTGAAAAACGAGAAGCAGCTGAAAATCTTTTAAAAGAATGCTTCAAACATCACTAGTAACTTTGACTTTGTTTCGACTTATGCTTTGTTATAAATCATGCCAAAATAATCTGCAAACATTCTTATAAGCGCATGCGTGGCTGTGCTGTAAGAAGCTTGCTTTCCAGCCATTTGGTTCCGAGTTCAGTCCCATTGTGTGACACCTTGGGCAAATGTTTTTTTTTTACTATAGCCTCCGGCCGACCAAAGCCAAAGTAGATTTGGTAATCAGAAACTGAAAGAAGTTTGTCATATATATTGTTGTGGTGAGAGTCATTTACAGCCCTGTGGGATTGGAAGAATGGACTAGCCGAACTCTTATAAAAGGTAGCGTATTAGGTGAGATGAGAGAAGTTGTAGAAGTCGTAGGACGTTGTTGAGAGTTTGTATTTAGTGGAGTAATTTGAAGTACGTCGTGTAAAGACAGTTGTGTCTATCCCCGT
>NW_026416014.1:0-210 GCF_001194135.2 Octopus bimaculoides | reverse complement strand
TTGTGAATGGATTCGATTGTCGTAGACTGAAAGAAGCCCTTGGTATGTATATATGTGTGTGGGTGGGTGAGTGTGTGAAGTGTATATACGTGTGTGTGCGAGTGTGTATGTATGCAATGTGAAGGCATGAGGCTTACTGGTTAGGGCATTCGGCTTCCGATGGAAAGGCCGTGAGTTCAATTACTGGCGACGCGTTATGTTCTTGAGCAA
>NW_026416013.1:0-260 GCF_001194135.2 Octopus bimaculoides | reverse complement strand
GTGTGTGTGTGTGTGTATTTAAGTAATATCTGGCTTGGGATATATATGCATTTATGTATGGATGTGTATAGTGGATATAGAAACAATGAGTACAAGTTGAATGGGTGTATAAATACAATATATATATGAGTGCATGTTTGTGCGCATATCATATATCTATATATGTATATGTGTGTGTATATACATGTATATATATATATGTATGTAACGTGTATGCATGTATATATATATATGTATGTATATATATATATATATATATA
>NW_026416012.1:0-230 GCF_001194135.2 Octopus bimaculoides | reverse complement strand
GGACTGGCTCTTGTGCGGGTGGCACATAAAATACACCATTTTGAGCGTGTTCATTGCCAGTACTGCCTGACTGGCCTTCGTAGGCTTTTCGAGCGAGATCGTTGCCAGTGCCCCTGGACTGGCTCCTGTGCGGGTGGCACATAAAATACACCATTCTGAGCGTGGCCATTGCCAGTACTCCCTGACTGGCCTTCATGCAGGTGACACGTAAAAGCACCCACTACACTCTC
>NW_026416010.1:0-223 GCF_001194135.2 Octopus bimaculoides | reverse complement strand
GAAATATTGAGTGTTCAATATAAAGGATTAAATATATAAATATATATATAGCATTGATTTTTAGTAGGAGATAGATTTCGTATTAGACTTTTACTAGGCACAACATATGTTTCGACGCATCAGTTTGGGTCCCTTCATTTGGCTTCAAGACGAAAAGTGTTCTTCCAACAGGAACATTTAAACACACTAATCGAATTATACATATTTATCCAAATTATTTTTT
>NW_026416009.1:0-624 GCF_001194135.2 Octopus bimaculoides | reverse complement strand
TATATACATATATATATATATATATATATCATATGCAAATTTATATCATATTATACATATTATATACTTATATATATCATGTATGTACATATATATATATACATATGTATGCCTGCACACACACACACACACGCAGACGCCCACACACACATATCGTCGGTAAAACATAAATCCGAAAGGTCTCTCAAAAATATGGAACGTTATATATAAGCATACAGGGTTGGCCAAAAGTCACCTGACAGTAAATCTAAACCATTTAATTCCAAGATTTATTTATGTTTAACAACTGAATGAATTTAATAAAAGCATCGAAATATGAAACATCACGAAAATATTCAACCGGAAGTCTTTGAGTGACACGTTTTTCCATTCGAGTCAATACAGTGTTACAGATAGTATTTATGGAATTTTGATTTACTGTCAGGTGACTTTTGGCTAACCTTATATATATATCAATATTATATATGTATTATATATGTATCATTGTATATTGTTGATAGGGGGAGCACAACATTCAACAGCCACTTTGATGTGGTGACCAGCTTTACTGTTTAGTATAGTTACTACTCTGGTCCCTTCGTGAGATTTTATAACTAGCTATTTTGCTTACACACACACACACAC
>NW_026416007.1:0-200 GCF_001194135.2 Octopus bimaculoides | reverse complement strand
ATATATACATACATACATATATATATGTGTATGTAAGCACGTGCACACACACATACACACACACGAACACACACACACACAAACACATACACACACACACAAGATGCAGTTGTGTGTATAGCTGCAGTACACATGTATATATAATTATGTATATATGTAGGTGGCTGTGTGCGTGTATATATATTTTTATATATATATAT
>NW_026416006.1:0-507 GCF_001194135.2 Octopus bimaculoides | reverse complement strand
ATATATATATATATATATATGCCTCTCAGGTTGTGTTGACACCCTTGATATAGTGCATTCAATAATTATGTTCTTTGGTTAATAGTTGTTAATATTGTAATTTTAATGTATATTTTTTCCCCCTCCATCAACACAATTGTGTTACTTTTTGCATTTTCTAATTGATTTTATGAAGACACTTTGTCACATTGAAACAGAAAGCTTTCTCTGTGCTCACACGCCTTCAAAAATATCCTGGAAATTGAAAAATGATTGCCAAAATTGAAAAAATTACCATTTTTTTTTTCTTTTAGTTGTGTTATTGTTCTAGGGTTTGTTATGTTATGTTATGTTTTATTTATTTATTTATTTATTTATTTCCATCTTTCTTCGCCAGTTTCCATTCTTGCTTTTTGTCAACTCTGTCATCTTTAAAAATCCATATATGTCGTCATATTACTACATCTTCTTCAAGTGTTACGGATGGAACATTCTCATTTTCAACTATCAGGCAGTCTTGTATTTTTC
>NW_026416005.1:325-1802 GCF_001194135.2 Octopus bimaculoides | reverse complement strand
CCTGTCCGTGTCAAGAAGCTCCTAAAAGACGACGTCCTTCCAATCTCTACAAATTGAAAGCATAACCTTCTTCAGATGAAATCCTGTTTTAGACATCATTTGACGTGGTTCGCCACAATTCTCCCATGATCGTTTGCTCATCACATTGTTACAGACAATCCACCGTTTATTCCCTTTCATCATTCTCTTCATAATGGAATCGTTTTCTTCACTTTTCTACTATTTCTCAAAAGAATAGGTGATGCAAATCTTTTGATGCAAATGTTAAAGTAAAATTTGTTCCCGAGTTATATAAGGCCGGTTTTCCGATTTCCATAGCGTATATATTTCCCACAAGGAGGGGACGCCGGTCCATAGCAGGATTACCCATATTTGCCAGCTGGGTGAACTGAAGCAACGTGAAGTGAAGTGTTTTGCTCAAGAACCCAGCGTGTCGACCGGTCCAGGAATCGAAACAACGATCTTACGATGATGAGTCCTGCACCCTTACCACTAAACCATGCGCTTCCTACTTTGGAAAATATTTGCTTTATTATATTTGTGGCGACCCAAACATCAGGCCTCTTGACGTAACCAAGTGATGCAAATGATTGTCAAAACTCGATTTAAATACTTGGAGAAACCTGCGATCATTCTGGTCTTATATTAGGGTTCGGTGTCACTTATTCACAGTTAACTGGCAACAGACAGGAGCTGGTTCAACACAAACATTTCCACAGCAAAATCTTGAAATCTACAACTGGCACACACGTTCCTTAACAACATCCACTCTGTACGTAACGCTTATATTCATGCACGTTTACTCAGCATTTGGCCTTTTATTATGAAATAAAAATGCATGAAATGCCGATAGCGTTTCGTGTTAGTTCTTTATTTTTGAGAATAATGCCAAGCACATAAAATACAACCTAACCTGTTGCAAACACGCGTCAAAATATGTTGAAGTGCCAAGTATCTAACGAGTTCATATGTGATGCAAGTGACACATTTATTAGCGTGCTTGATATTTAGTGTCAATAAAAGCCGAACGGACATTTTGGTCAACCTAGTATTTGTGTGTATGTATATATTTGTATATACAGTGAGTTCGAGCTAAATTTGACTATGTCAATTTTTTTTTTACCAATTTTGTTATTTTTAAAATACATTTGGTAAAAATATGTCATGTATATTCAGTTTAAATAATATTCGTTAAACGAGCCAGATAAAGTTGTTATCTTTATCTCTATTTTCAATTTCAGAAAATTCTAACTAATATTAGATGTATTTGTATTGGATAGTTTTATATTTCATTTCTTAATTTACATATGTACACTATACAATATCTAATTTACTTAAGCGACTCCTCCATAAATATTGTTCCTTAGCAAGCATTTGCTATATCATTATAAAATGGGTTTTGACTGATTTTAAAGTGTTGGCCGCCAAGAGAGCAGACGAACAAGCAAAATAAAACAGCTCATAAGGCAGTGAGCTG
>NW_026416005.1:0-315 GCF_001194135.2 Octopus bimaculoides | reverse complement strand
CTGGCAGAAACGTTAGCACGCCGGGCGAAATGCTTAGCGGAATTTCGTCTATTTTTATGTTCTGAGTTCAAATTCTGCCGTGGTTGATTTTGTCTATCATCCTTTCGGAGCCGATAAATTAAGTACCAGTTGCGTAGTGTGGTCGGTCTACTCGACTGGTTCCCTTCCCAAGAAATTCCGGGCCTTGTGCCTAAATTAAATATGTATTAACGATATTTATCTCAGACGGTAAATATCGAATGATTTTATTTTGCATTTCAATAAAAATTTTCTCATACGCAGTAGTAAAGCCTCAGTGTATTATCTTTTTATTTT
>NW_026416004.1:0-280 GCF_001194135.2 Octopus bimaculoides | reverse complement strand
TAATATTTTACAATTTGATTTGGTTGCTATTTCTAGCATGCTAAGCAACCACATAAATGCGGTTTATTTGCTTGTTTTAGTTGACCCATATGCCAGTCAAACATAGATAGGCAGCAATTCATCAAATGATCTTACTTGAGATGGACCAGTGTTGTGCCAATTTGTTCTCCTCCTCCGTTTCATAGAATGAAACCAGGAAGCAGTGACAGGAAGGACATTTATAGGTGACTAGAACAGCATGAATGTTAAAACTGAAATGGATGATGATGATGATGATGAT
>NW_026416003.1:0-201 GCF_001194135.2 Octopus bimaculoides | reverse complement strand
AAGTCAATTACATCACCATTTGTCAAATGCTTATCACTTTCTTGGTGTGAAATAATGTTTATAAGCTTTAGACATGATTGCAAGACCATATGACTCTTGAGTCTTCATCCTCAGTCTGTCTTCCCTGAGTCCTAGTTTCCTGCATCTGACTCTCTTGTCCTGGTTCTATGAGTCTGGCTTTATGGGCTTGGCTTCTTGGGC
>NW_026416002.1:3404-4588 GCF_001194135.2 Octopus bimaculoides | reverse complement strand
GGATTAGTACATATGCAAATGAAATAAATTGCAAAAAACAAAAGTACTAAGGGAAGATATAAAAATATATTGAGAGAAAGGGAGATGTATGGAAATTTGGAGGAAATGTTGGCCCAATATAAGGTGTGGCATGTAATTATTAGAGGGGATGGTTAAATAATAAATATATATATCAATATAGTGTAAGAGAAGGTGATGTGCAGAGTATTTGATGATTAATAGTAGAATTCCATAGAAAAGCCTAATATATAGAGATATTTAAAAAAAAAGATAGAGATATTAGAAAAAAAAAGGGAAATGATATTAAAGTTAAAGTAAGGCGGGGAGAATATTAAAGATTAATAAAATGGAATTTGGACATGTGTTTACATGAAAAAAACTTTTTCATCCCTAGTATTAACAGAACCTACAAATTTTGTTATTATATCTATAAGATGGGGCTGAAGATAGGATTTTCCAAGATATTGAGTAATCGATATTGTTTCTTTTGAGTTGCCAAAGTTTTTTTAGATAGACCTGTGCTATTCTCTTTTCTAGGGCCATTAAAGAAAGATCTATGATTATTTATTCTTACTTTTATAGAATTCTTCGTACAACCAATGTATATATATTTATAGGAATTATGGGTATTAATGGTTGCTTGGTATACTACCTCTTTCATTTTACAATTTCCATCTACTTCACAAGTATTTGGGTCTCTGCAATTATAATTTAAATTATCAGGTGGTACTATGTTGCTATGGCTACATTTATTAGAGGTAATGGAGTTTTGGTTATTATGATAATAGTAGTTGTTAGTCATAGAATTATTGGAGTTGCTAGGTATATTGGATGATGTTTTTTATTATAGAATAGATCCAGTTTCTTATTGTTAAAGGAAGAGATTATCCTAAAAAGGTTTGGAGAGACTGAAAATCCAAATCAAATTTTTCCGTTTGTTTTCCTGTCTTGTTTTCTTTTCCGTTTGTTTTCCTGTCTTGATTTTTGTCCGCCACTACATTCCTCCATGGCACAGGTTTAATTTGTGTATACAAATTTAATTTGTGGTCCATGGGAAGAGCCGTTTTAACGATGCGTCCTGCCCAACTCTTCGAAACGCCGGTGTTAAAACGGGGGTAGCTGATGAAGGAAAATGTTCTCTATGTGGCTTGTGTGTTTTCTGTACTCTGGTTATTATTATTTCT
>NW_026416002.1:0-832 GCF_001194135.2 Octopus bimaculoides | reverse complement strand
ACTGTGATTATGTTCTTACTCTTACAGACCTTACCCCTATTATTAATAGTACCTCCATTATTATTATTATTATTATTATTATTATTATTATTATTATTATTATTATTATTATTATTATTATCATCATTGTTATTATCATTCTTTTTATTATTATTATTGCTATTTATATCATTGTTCAAATTCTCATTCCCCCTGTTTCTTTAGACTTAAGTATTTTAAGGCTATGCGCTGCTATTATTTGTGCTATGTTCCTAGTATTTGAAAACCCAAACCTAATTATGTGCGTATTGATAATTTTACCATAGTGTGAGCTCCTTCGGAAGTGCCTACCTATCACCTCTCTAAACTTTGCTATCAGATTACTCTTGATATTTCTCCCAAATGGGATTATGAACCAGACTTTATTATCCTTATTATTATCATCATGGTTATTAATATCGTTTTTAAAAAAATTTAAATTGCTTATGTTATGTTTAGTTAATGGGTCAGTTAAAAATATCTCACTTCGAACCCCAAATTATCCATTAATAGGAGTTAACCTGTAATAGTGCAGACCAACCCTAGGTATCGGCACTATAGTCTGTGCAGCCTATAAGTGTAGATTGTATAAGTTTCAATATAGGATTATTATTAATAATAATAATAATAATAATAATAATAAGAAGAAGAAGAAGAACAACAACAACAACAATAATAATAGTAGGAGAAGAGTTTGTGAGCGCACACAATAGTAAGGATGGAAGTAGACCATATAGAAAGAATTGTAATAAAGATGTAAGCGACGGCTGGGAATTTGCTACCCAGACCTAGGAACAACTCAGTATAGATTGGA
>NW_026416001.1:0-554 GCF_001194135.2 Octopus bimaculoides | reverse complement strand
TATATATATATACATATATGTATACATATACATACACACACACACACACATATATACATACATACTCACATACACACACACGCATATATAATTTTAATAAATCAAGAATTTTTGTTGTGTTGTAACTAATATACACATATTTGTCTACGTAAATATTTGTCAAATATTTACCATTGGCCTCTCAGCTATTTTTCTTAGCTCACTTTTATTTAAGTTATGCAACTTTTCTACTCTTTTCGTATAAGTCTGTATCCCTTATCTACTGGAGGTAAAGCTGGACAATATCGTGCTGATGGAGATTATTGAGGAAAACACACATGTTAACGGCTATTCTCTTCTCTCCAGACAACAAACCTATCTATTTCTTTAATGGCATGTTAATTTTGCATATATTTCCCAACGATTTTGGAGGTTTATTGTATTGTAATGTAGTGCACAATCTTATGGATGCTGCGCATCTTACATAACTGAATGTATAATGACATGTCACAACATAATCTCTTAATTAGGAGATCATATAAACTATTCGTTTGTTATATATATATATATATATA
>NW_026416000.1:0-255 GCF_001194135.2 Octopus bimaculoides | reverse complement strand
CCCTTAACATGTTTCTGAGTGAGATTCAGCGTGACACAGAATTTGACAAGTCCCAGCCATTTGAAATAGAGGTACTACTCAATTTTGACAGCTGAGTGGACTGGATCAAGATGATATAAAGTTTATTGCTCAAGGACACAACAGATCGCAGGAAATTGAACTCACGACCCTAACATCGTGAGTCGAATACCCTAAACAATGAACACCGTGCCTTCACACACACACACACACACACACACACACACACACACACAC
>NW_026415999.1:0-457 GCF_001194135.2 Octopus bimaculoides | reverse complement strand
ATATATATATATATATATATATATGATGTGTTCATATATGTATGCATGTGTTGCTCTGTGTATATTTATATTTGAATGTGCTATACAAAATATATAAACTTACATTATTACATAATATATCGATATACGTATATAGATAAATACTTAGCGAAGCATATATAAATATATGCGTATTTCTATGCCATGAGTGTGCGCATGTTATTTTATATATGTGTCTTTATTTCTGCATTTTTGAGTGCTTCTGTTTTTGATAGTGGATAGCATCCAAATATTTGAAAGTAAAGTGTTATGCAACAGAATAAATCAATTATTCTGTGTCAAATATCCTCGGAGGTACATAATAGATATCCGTTTCCACTCGTATTATTTTATATATTTATTTGTTCATGCATTGTTTTTTATTATTATTGTCACCATTATTATTATTATTATTATTATTATTATTATTATTATTATT
>NW_026415998.1:0-389 GCF_001194135.2 Octopus bimaculoides | reverse complement strand
AACAGCGAAATCCCTACCAAAAACACTAATAGACTTACTTCGACAACAACCACAACAACAACAGCAGCTGCAGCAGCAGCAACGACAAAGTCACTTATAAGAATTGTGAAACTTGTTTAAGCAGCGACCACCCCTCAAATCTCCCGCTCAAATGCCAGGGTAGACTCAAGGGGTGCTGACGATGTCGATTTCCTGCTTATATAGACTTCTCCAATGCACATACTCTGAATTTATTTATATGCTATGTTCTTTCGATAGAGGAAGCATCTTTAGCTGATTGATATATATATAGAGATCAATAAATATAATATCAGCGCAGAGAGCATGTTTTTTTGCCCGTTACATCTATTTTCCAGATTTTATTCATCTCCATAACATTTGCTTTACAA
>NW_026415997.1:0-237 GCF_001194135.2 Octopus bimaculoides | reverse complement strand
CATATGTATACATATATATATATACTATACACACATATGTATACATATATGTATAATATACACACATGTATACATATATATAATATGCACACATATGTATACGCGTATATATAATATACACATATGTATACGCGTATATATAATATACACATATGTATACATACATATATAATATACACATATCTATACATATACATACACATATGTATACATATATATATATAATATACACACATG
>NW_026415996.1:0-389 GCF_001194135.2 Octopus bimaculoides | reverse complement strand
ACGACTTGAGATGTTTGCCTTGCCTTAATGTTTGCTGTCCTCTTTAACAATTATTTATCCGCTGCAATGCCTCAATAATTACTGTTTCGGCTATAACCTTGGAGCCCTAGTAATTCGTTGCAGCACTTATCTGGCGTACCTAATCGTTTAGATCACCTGTGAACTAAACCCCCCATACTTTGTGTGTGTGTATATATATATATACACACACACATATATATTAACATGCATATGCATACACACACATACATATGCAACCATTTTCAGCTGATATAGGCATTCAATTTGGCCAAAAGAAATGTTCATATTTGGTTATAGAACAAGGAAAGTCATTCCCCACAAACCTAAAACCTGTGCATCAACGGTCTCTCTATCTCTCCCATTCCACA
>NW_026415995.1:0-468 GCF_001194135.2 Octopus bimaculoides | reverse complement strand
CACACATACGTACATACACAGACCTCTATAGCTCTATCTGTCACTCTCATCCCTTCTTTTCTCTGACCATCTCTCTGTCTCTGTTTGTCAGTCTCTCTCTTTCCTCTCTGTCTCTCTCTCTATCTATCTATCTATCTATCTTGCTAGCTCGCTTGGTCTTTATATATGCTGTTCTCTACCTTACCCAAGATTTGTGTCTCTCACAATTCGTTTTGTATCTCTCTCGAATCTTCTTCCTGGTATCTATTTCACCTACATCTCTCGCTAAATATATGTGCGTGTGTGTGTGTGTGTGTGAGTGTGTGTAGGTGTGTAGGTTTGTGTGTCTCTTTCTGTGTCTCTGTGTGTCTGTGTGAATATATACACACATGTACATATATTTGCATATATACATATATGTGTGTGTATATGTATATTCTATGTATTATATATCTATATATATATGTGCATGTAATATTTGTATACACA
>NW_026415994.1:0-212 GCF_001194135.2 Octopus bimaculoides | reverse complement strand
GAGTAGACCCCGTAATAAGTGCGATCGTTGACGCCAGGTGCAGTAGTATAGATTCCCGTATTAAATGAGATCGTTGACGCAAGGTGCGGCAGAAAAACCTCCCGTATTAAATGCGATTGTTGACGCAAGGTGCGGCAGTAAAAACTCCCGTATTAAATGCGATCGTTGACGCAAGGAGCGGCAGAATAGACTCCCGTATTAAATACGATCGT
>NW_026415993.1:0-333 GCF_001194135.2 Octopus bimaculoides | reverse complement strand
TCTATCTATCTATCTATCTATCTATCTATGCATGCATGTATGTATGTATGATGTATCTATGCATGTATGTATCCATGCATGTATGCATGATGTATGCATACATGTATCTACGCACGTATTTCAATGTATATGCATGTGTATGCTTATGTTTTTGTGTGCAAAGTAGTGGTTTTGCAAAACTGCAAAACAGGCAGTGTGTACGTGTGTGTGTACGGATGTCTTTATGCGTATGTATTAATGCTCACATGTACATAGATAGGTGTGTGTATCTATTCATGCATACATGCACACAGATTACGTGTGTGTGTGTGTGTGTGTGTGTGTGTGTGTGTG
>NW_026415992.1:800-1200 GCF_001194135.2 Octopus bimaculoides | reverse complement strand
TATAGATAAGTCCAAAAGATATTCTATTTAAACAGTTTATGTGTGACACACTATGGAGATTATCACATAAAAAATGAAATCTTCCAGCTTTAATATAGCTGCAATTTAACTACTGAAAGAGAAACAACTACTGACAGATACCATGATAATTAATAAGAGATGAAAAGTGAGTAGTTTATTTTCTAGTTCTAAACTAGGCATAGGAAACATTTTTCAAAAAACTGAACTGCATGAGACACGACTCACCATCAAATGAGTCACCCTACTGAAAAAATTCAAGCTAATTTTTTGTTAGGGAGCCATTCAGAATGTCCCACAGGCCCACAGTTTGACCATGGCTGTTGTTTAACTATTTTATGAAATTTTACAATACCAGAACTCGTTAAAGATATCGTTACAA
>NW_026415992.1:0-759 GCF_001194135.2 Octopus bimaculoides | reverse complement strand
TAGTAGACCAGCAACACAGTTTATGGGTCATAACTAAAAAAGAAATTTCAAGATTTCTGATCAAATACAAGTACTTTTTTGTTGTATTCCAAGTTAAAGTCATTACATAATAAAAGCAATTGATGTTCTATATAGTTTGTAACTGTCTAAGGAATATTCATTTCAAATACTTACACGTTACGAAATTTGTATTGGCATATGATTCACTGTATACCATATTAGAACGGGTCCATATTTTTACTTCATATCTCTCACCATCTTCTAAGGATTTTAATTCAATCCTTTCGTTTTTCCTTGTTTCGTTTTTGTACTGGTAAGAATCTCTTTCATATTGAATTAACCATTCACTTCCTTGTGATGATGTCTTCTCTAAATTCCAACTGATGTTAGCACTATTTGTTGTAATACTTTCTACTTTCACATCAGTTGGTGGCAATGGAGCTGAAAGAAATCAAACAAAATATTGTTCAATATTATGTCTTCACGGTGTCATTGGAGAAACATGCCATTTTTCACTTTTACATTATTGTACAATTAGACAACAAGGATGATTTAAACAGTATAACGTCATTTTCAATAATGATTACATACAAGAAATTTAATTTTGAGGTTCAAAAGATATTTTTTGTTTAGTTTTTCTTATAAATTTCCAACATTTATCTTATTATCACACAAAATAATCCTGAGAACAATGGTACTAGTGGCATCATGTTACACTAGCTGAAATAGATTTATATAAGATATTTGTATAAAAAAAAT
>NW_026415991.1:0-303 GCF_001194135.2 Octopus bimaculoides | reverse complement strand
TCCTTGTGTGAAGTGAAGTGTGTGTGTATATGGTCATGTGTTTCAGTTTTTATTTGTGTATGTGTGCTTGTCTATTCATATTACCTATGTACCTATCCGTCTATGTCTATCTGTTTACATTCATATCCATTTGCTCACATACATGTACATATACATATATGTACACACACACACACACATACATCGACATAATAGCCCACTAATTGTGGATATGGAGGTATGATTACCTACTATATTAGCCAAGACTGGGCAACCAGAGATAATATGATTCATTGTTTCTTGTCGATCTCCACATATTCTGCA
>NW_026415990.1:0-864 GCF_001194135.2 Octopus bimaculoides | reverse complement strand
TCTGTGCATGGAAACACAATATCGAGTCAGGCAAAGGTCGACAGGCTCAGATAGATGCATGTAATTTATAGGTGTTTGTTGGGATCTAATGTCACTCAAACACCACTCCACCCAGAATGCAGGACAAATTGTTCATCTAATATTTTTTCAGATGATGTAAAACTTGTCACCATTTTATACTAAGAAAATATACTCTATTACTCTTTTACTTGTTTCAGTCATTTTGACTGCGGCCATGCTGGAGCACCGCTATTAATCGAGAAAATCGACCCCAGGACTTATTATTTGTAAGCCTAGTACTTATTCTATAGGTCTGATTTTTGCCGATCCGCAAAGTTACGGGGACGTAAACACACCAACATCGGTTGTCAAGCGATGTTGCGGAGACAAACACAGACACACAAATACACACATACATATATACATATATATATATCATCGTTGTTTAACGTCCGCTTTCCATGCTAGGATGGGTTGGACAATTTGACTGAGGACTGGTGAACCAGGAGGCGACACAAGGCTCCAATCTGATTTGGCAGAGTTTCTAGAGCTGGATGCCCTTCCTAACGCCAACCACTCCGGGAGTGTAGTGGGCGCTTTTACGTGCCACCGGCACGAGGGCTAGTCAGGCGGTACTGGCAACGGCCACGTTCGAAATAGTGTATTTTACGTGTCACCTACACAGGAGCCAGTCCATCGGCACTGGCAACGATCTCGCTCGAATGTCTTAATATATATGTATGTTATTTATATACATGTAATATATATAGGCATATAATATATATATACATATATATGTGTGTGCGTGTGTATCTATACATATATACATGCATAATACGTATATACATCCATACACCTGTTTGT
>NW_026415989.1:0-520 GCF_001194135.2 Octopus bimaculoides | reverse complement strand
GTCAACGCGAAATACTGATGGGCGTTTTTTCCGGTGCGGTAAGAATTCTGCCAGCTCGATGCCTTCTTCCTTCCTTTCCTAATACAGGACTATATATGCAGTCTGATCGGTTACTTCGGGAGAAATAGCCAAATAGCTAAGTAACCGAATGTATGACCATGTGATCAACTGTCCTTTCAAGCAACGATTGGAAATTGATGTGATTGAAATTATGAAAAAAAATGTGAACAGGAGAAATATAAATCAACAAGATCGATTTACATGAAAGGAAACACGTAGCTGTTGCTAGATTCAACATGATAAGCAGATTAGGTTGTTAAGAAGTTTATTTCCCGACAATGAGATTTCAAGTTCAATCTCTCATCGAAGTATCTTCATAGATGTTTTTTGTTTTTGTTTTTTGTTTTGTTTTGTTTTTTCTGTAGTCGGACAACGGCTGCCTGAAGAAGACGGGCTTCGGCAGTCGCGCGCTGTTCCGCTGCCGTCGCCGTCGTCGTCGCAACCTCCTCGCCTAATTTCA
>NW_026415988.1:0-262 GCF_001194135.2 Octopus bimaculoides | reverse complement strand
ATATATATATATATATATATATATATATATATACATGTATATATATATGGATTTAGATATATGCACATAGCAACGTAACACCAATATATTTAAATATGTGTGTACAAGTTCAAGTATATATATATGTGCGTGTGTATGTTTGTGTTTACACACGCATGCATACGCAATTGCATACATACTCGCATACATACATACGTACACACACACAGACATATTCATAATACATACATACATACATACATACATACATACATACATACAT
>NW_026415987.1:0-351 GCF_001194135.2 Octopus bimaculoides | reverse complement strand
TTCTCTTTCGTTCTGTGTCTCGTTATTTCCCTAACTAATTCTCACTATCTTTTTTTTTTTCTTTTTAAACATCTTTCAATTTCTTTCTCCTTTTCTCTCTACTTCTAAAGCTTGCTTCTTTCATCCTCTCCTTCTCCTCCTCCTCTTTCTCTCTCTCTCTCTCTCTCTTCAATTCAGTCTTTCGTGTTTGACTTTCATTATATTTCTCTCCTCCCTCTCCTTCTAACTTCTCTCTTTCTCTCTCTCTCTCTTTCTCTCACTCTTTGTATGTCGTTTCCATATATTTTTATATAAATTCATTTTCCTTCCTGTTTCTCTCTCTTTCTCTCTCTCTCTCTCTCTCTCTCTCTC
>NW_026415986.1:0-289 GCF_001194135.2 Octopus bimaculoides | reverse complement strand
TTGAAATAAATGGCGATTGTGGAACCCCCCATGCACGCACGCACGCGCGCGCACACACGCGTGTGTATTTGTAAATATGTTTGTATACATTTATGTATGTGTGTGTTTGTAGGAGACAGAGTGTGAGTGAGAAAGAGAGGTTTGTTGTCATGTATACGTACATGCATAAATATACATACATCTTTGGATGTATGCATATGACAACACGGTCCTTGACTCTGTGTGTGCGTGTGTATGTCTGTGAGACAGAGTGAGAGAGCGGTATGTATGTAGTATTTACTCTCTCTCT
>NW_026415985.1:0-280 GCF_001194135.2 Octopus bimaculoides | reverse complement strand
GAGAGAGAGAGAGAGAGAGAGAGAGAGAGAGAGGGAGAGAGAGGGAGGAGGAGAAGCAACAAACCAGTTTTTGTGATATACTGGAACTCATCAAAGTTACATGCATATATAAATATAGCAGGCGGAGTTTCCTCTTTCTCGTTGCCATGGTATTTAAAGCTCACTTATGACGTAGACAGCGATCTCCCGACTTCGCTCTCGGCCAATAATTATTTGCTTATTCTTTTACATGTTTTGCTAAGCATATACACCCACTTCTGTACTCATTTCACCAATCTAA
>NW_026415984.1:0-606 GCF_001194135.2 Octopus bimaculoides | reverse complement strand
ATACATACATACATACATACAAATAAATACCAGAGTGTCATGTTCGTCGACACCACACCTAGAGCCGAACTGGCTTACCGCTTTAGAAGAACCCTAGACAAACTTAAGCTAAGAATTAAGGTTGTTGAAAGGCCAGGCAACCCTATCAAATCCCTAATCGGTAGAACCTACCCTTTTAGTAGAAGCCCCTGTACTAATAGGAACTGTACTGTATGTAGATTTAGTCCACAAGCAAACTGTAAAGCCAGAAATAGTCTACAGTATAAGACGTGCAGAGTGATGGTGCAGTAACAAGACAAACGACGTATGTAGGGGAAACAGTACTGAGCAAAGGAAAGCGGGTAAATGAACATTGGAGGGGACTTAAGGAAGAGAAGAGCTCATCGGTTCTGTACCAGCACGCCGAGCAGGAACATGGGGGCTCACTCAACAACATAGAACTTAAAATCTTGTCCACACATAGAACAGACGCAACGCTTAGACAAATTTCAGAAGCTACACACATAATAGAAGATAAACCTAGCCTAAATAGGAAACTGGAATGAAACACTAGCATACACCCCCAACACACCACAACATATGACAGAATAAGATCCCCATAAACTG
>NW_026415983.1:478-644 GCF_001194135.2 Octopus bimaculoides | reverse complement strand
GAAGGCTGTTTTGCGTAACATTATTAAGCTTACGTAAATTTCATCCGTCTGAGTGGCTATAGAAATGCTTGTGCAAAACAACTTTTTGCACTGCCCTGATTATACATAGCAGGGTAATCCCTTTTAGCAGGAGCTAGGATGGCAATTTCTGATGAAGCAATTGCTG
>NW_026415983.1:0-468 GCF_001194135.2 Octopus bimaculoides | reverse complement strand
TAATCCCTTTTAGCAGGAGCTAGGATGGCAATTTCTGATGAAGCAATTGCTGGCGATCTGTTGCTACACAGTTTTGCCAGAATTCTATCAGATTGGGCAGAAGATGTTGATACCCCATTTTGAATTATGTTCAAAGTAGCTACTGGAATGTGGTGAATTGCTGCAGTCTCTTGCTGTCATTTTAAACTGGTTGCTTTCTTTCCCCAGCAAACTCTCTTCTTTGGAGGCATAATCTATGTATATATTAAACAGAACAACAAAAGTTATAATAGATGGCAGGGTCGGTACTTTTCACATTTCTGTAATTTTTCAGATTAACACCTGCATGATTACCCAACCCTAACCCCCTAAACCTAACCCTAACCCTAAAACCCTAACCCTAAAACCCTAACCCTAAAACCCTAACCCTAATCCTAAGACCCTAACCCTAAAACCCTAACCCTGACCTTAAAACCGTAACCGTAACAC
>NW_026415982.1:0-502 GCF_001194135.2 Octopus bimaculoides | reverse complement strand
ATTATTATTATTATTATTATTATTATTATTATTATTATTATTTATGATATTTATTACCTATTATTATTATTTTTATTATTTTACTTATGTCTGTTTAACTTACCATAGTCTGAATATTGTTATAATTTTTATTTTTATTAATTTTTATTAATAAATTATTATTTACGTTTACTTATTTTATTGTTATTTTCATATGTGCATATTACATATTTTAATATTTCATTTCATTATATTTTAAGAAAAATATTAACGCACACGCACTCACATGCAAATAATTAAACATACTTTCATCTACTTAGACTGTTTGAATATCTCAACCGATCAACATGTAGCTTCCTTAATGTCCTTTCGCCCTAATGATATTTCATTCAAAATCTTCAAAATACAAACTTATTTTGTCATATGCATTTTGTAATTCGTGTTGAGTGTGAATTGAAACAATTGTAGCGAATGTTAATACATTAATTTTATCCATTAAATCTCTCCATTTTCTTACTTTATA
>NW_026415981.1:0-1151 GCF_001194135.2 Octopus bimaculoides | reverse complement strand
TGCGTTTATACACATACGTATCTTCTACTTACTTCAGCCGTTAGATTGTGGCCATGCTGGGGCGTTCTTTTCCTCAACATCATTCGACTTCGTTTATTCTAATCTCTTATTACACCTCAGCTTTTATAACACGTGTATTATTTATATTTTTCATTTTCTATTTTTTTTTTATTTTCTATATTTATTTCACCAAAAATATTCATTCGTATATTCACTAAACATTGTTTTATTCTGGAAAATCTACATATTTTGTTAAGACTTAGCAAAAATATATTTTTAACAAAAATATCATTTCTTTTTTTAGAGAGATTGCTTGTTTTGGAGATTATTTTGTTTACTTTTTTAAACTCTTCTATTACTCACCTCTAGAGAATTGTATCTACTTTTTTTTCCTTTTTGTTCACCACCTTATCTTATAATTTCTTTTCCATTCCATTTTCTGATGAAGGACTGACATCCGAAACGTGTAGACTCTTTTCCTCAAACTTGTTTTATCTTTTCTTGCTCATTACATCACATATTTTTAGCCGTTAAGCGTTCCTGTTCTGTCTCTCTCTTTCTACTGATTTCTAATTAACTAATACATAGATAATTAACGAGCATTATATTAATTAACGAGAGTTCAATTAATAAACAAGTACGAATCATCAGATAATGTGTTGTTTATTTTTCTGTTACAAACTTCAATTTTCTTCTGGCAAATAGAATACATTACGTGATAATAATAATAAAGTAATAATAATAATAATAATAATAATAATAATAATAATAATAATAATAATAATAATAATAATAATAATAATCATTTCTACTATTGGCACAAATTTGGTGTGGAGGGGTTAGTTTAATAGATTGACATCAGTCTTAGCTGGTACATTTTTATCGATAATAATAATAATAATAATAATAATAATAATAACAATAATAATAACAATAATAAGCATGGTAATATGCATAAAAATCTTCTTAAGAGGCTTGAAGTTTTGTAAATTATATTTTGGCAAACATGATTATTTATATTCAATATTTCTTTAAAAACACCTTACAATTCTTGGATTGCCTACCAAAAAATTTATTATGATTCATTATATGTGCATGTATTTAACAATATAATAATAATAATAATAATAATAATAATAATAATAATAATA
>NW_026415980.1:0-263 GCF_001194135.2 Octopus bimaculoides | reverse complement strand
TGTACACATATATATTTTATATATATATATATATATATATATATATATATTTATGTACATGTATGTATGTACATGTAATACATCTATATATATGTGTTTGTGTGTGTATATACATATATATATATATATGTGTGTGTGTGTACATGTACATGAATGTATGTACACAAACACACACACATATATACATATGTACATGTATGTATGTACACATATTTATATTTACAGATATACACACACACACACACACACACACACACACACAC
>NW_026415979.1:0-214 GCF_001194135.2 Octopus bimaculoides | reverse complement strand
TATGGATATTGTATATGTATGTATATAGGTACGTATACCTGTGTGTGTCTGTGAGTATGCTGTGTGTGCGTACATGTATGGCTCTGAAGTATACGTATGATGGCTATCAGTGTGTATGTAGTTAATTTTTAATCAGTGTTGCAAGAGAAAAGAATAGATTATATCAGGAAAGACACAAAATGAATACATTGTTGCTCCAGCAGGGGAAATTAAA
>NW_026415978.1:0-603 GCF_001194135.2 Octopus bimaculoides | reverse complement strand
GTGTGTGTGTGTGTGTGTGTGTGTATTCCTCACTCTTATTGTCTTGTGCATGCATATGTGTGCGTGCGTGGATATATATATATGGGAGAATATACAAATAATAACAACAGCCGAGGACAGGTGGTGTAAATAACAAAAGGATGTATTAGTATGACGCTCGGGAATACGGAAAGTCTTTGACGTTTCGAGCTACGCTCTTCAACAGAAAGAATACGGAGACAAGGATATATATATATATATATATATATATACCTATATATATATAGATAGAGAGACAGACAGACAGATAGTCAGAGTGACAGATACAAACATTCATATATACATAGATTTATATATACATACATACATACATATAATATAGGCGCAGGCGTAGCTGTGTTGAGTAGTTTGCGTCCCAACTTCATGGTTCTGGGTTCAGTCCCTATCCATGGGACCTTGGACAAATGTCTTCTACTGTAGTCTCGGGCCGACCAAAGCCTCATAAGTTGATTTAGTCGATGGAAACTAAAAGAAGCCCATCGTATATATGTATATCTATCTAACTATCAGTTTGCTGCCTGCCTGCCCGTCTATCTATCTATCTATCTATCTATCTATCTATCT
>NW_026415977.1:0-217 GCF_001194135.2 Octopus bimaculoides | reverse complement strand
TTTATGTGCATGGATATATATGCATGTGTGTATATATGTGTGTATGTATGCGTATATATGTGTATGTTCATGTCCATGTGTGTGCGTATGTATTTATGTGCATGGATATATATGCATGTGTGTATATATGTGTGCGTGTGAGCGTATGTATGTGGGTGTGTCTAACTATCTGTCTGTTTGTCTATCTACTTAATGAGATAGATAGATAGATAGATAG
>NW_026415976.1:233-791 GCF_001194135.2 Octopus bimaculoides | reverse complement strand
TCACCCCCCCCCACCCACTCAACACTATTCTATAAAATTATTTTTAGTATCTTTCATTTCTTCCTCTTCCCTCTTTTTGCGCGCCCCCACCTCTTTCTCTTTTCTAGAACGCTTTTAATACTGAAAGTTCTCACCTTTCTACAAGAAGAAACAATATGAGCCTTACCCGCGACACAAAGCTGTACAGGTGATAAAGCTTTTGAATATTGCATTTTTGTGTAAACTCGATTATATATGGTTAAGTATGCGTTTTCAATAGGTCGTTTTTTTCTTTCTTTCCTTGACAAAATAAGTACCAGTTTGAGTAATCGACTTATCCCCCACCCCGTACCTGTTGGCCTTGTGCCAAAATTTGAAACCGAAAAATATTTCATTAAACTGGACCTTTCCTTTTAAAAGGCGGTGTCACAGAATAATCGACAGAATGAAAATCGTATGCAGTTATATAGTGTATCAATGTACTTAGGTGGAGGCGCAATGGCCCAGTGGTTAGGGCAGCGGACTCGCGGTCATAGGATCGCGGTTTCGATTCCCAGACCGGGTGTTGTGAGTGTTTAT
>NW_026415976.1:0-223 GCF_001194135.2 Octopus bimaculoides | reverse complement strand
CGGACTCGCGGTCATAGGATCGCGGTTTCGATTCCCAGACCGGGTGTTGTGAGTGTTTATTGAGCGAAAACACCTAAAGCTCCACGGGGCTCCGACAGGAAATGGTGACGAACCCTGCTGTACTCTTCCACCACAACTTTCTCTCACTCTTACGTCCTGCTTCTGTTGTGCTAGTAATTCAAAGGGCCAGCCTTGTCACACTGTGTCATGCTGAATATCCCCG
>NW_026415975.1:2118-6025 GCF_001194135.2 Octopus bimaculoides | reverse complement strand
AATTTTATCTTCATTATTATTTTAAACTTAAACTTCGTTCAACTTGTATGGGCCTAAGAGCTCCACATCAGCTCCTTTGCTTTCTAGTGAGTTTTCCACTCTAGTTACTAAATCAACAGAAATTACAGGTCGCTAGATCGAACACTTCTCTGAACTTTGAAACCCATGGGTCAGTTGTGGATGAAACAATGATGGGTAATATGCTACAAAGACCTATCATTAGCTCCTTAAATTCCACGCCATCAGTAGATGAAGTAATGACATCAACAAGTAAATTGAATCTTGGTATGGTATCTGGAAATGATGTAATTTGTACTGGTCTTGCAATTTGGTGTTGATTACATCATACAGTCCCTTCATGTGCCATGTCGAGGGATGGTGTAATACCTAAGGACTGGAAGGATGCAATTATTCTTCCTCACTATAAAAGAAAGGGAACAAGAACATTGTGTGGTAACTACAGAGGTATTGCTCTACTATCAGCTGCTGGCAAGGTTCTGGCAAATATTATTACCTGCTTGAATAGGTGCCTACTAAATGATGTCCTTGTCCAATGATTTAAAGATTGCCTTTGATACTGTAAGTGGGGCTTTTCGATGGAAAAGACTTGGCAAGCTTGGATGTCCAGATTACTTTGTATCTATACTGAAATCCTTTTACTATGGGATGGATGCTTGAGACAATCTTGGTGAAGGCATGGCGGGACCCATTCCTGTAGAGAATGGTGTCAAGCAGGCCGACATCCTTACACCAAATCTCTTTCTTTGTACTTTGCTGCATCTTTTACTCATGCTTTTACTAAGGTTAGCTCTCTAGGAATATATGCCATATATCGATCTTCTGGCCGCCTCCTTAATCTGTGCCGATTTGCTACCAATTCGAAAGTTTTCCAGTCTCTTATTCGTGACCTCCTTTATGCAGATGACTGTGACTTAGTCACTCATAGAATGAATGACATGCAAATACTCATGAATCGTATTTCTGCTTCTTGCAAGGCTTTTGGACTCAGTATTAACCTGGACGAGACTGTTGCAGTATTTCAGCCTGCCCCAGGAAATCTATATGTGGAGCTAGCTATCTTGGTTGAAGGAACAATTCTGAACGTGGTAGATTAGTTTGTCTACCTGGGCAGCACACTCAACCGTTCTTGTTCCCTGGATAATGAAATATCTTTCAGGCTGCTTAGAGCAACTGATTCCTTATGGTATTTCACTCTCGTGTCTGGTCCCAGCATGGCATCAGAAAGCAAACAACAATCGCTGTGTTCTGTGCATGTGTACTGACATCGCCCCTTTACTCATGTGATACATGGACCCTTTACAAACGTCATGTAAGTATCTTTGAACGGTTTCATCAGAGATGTCTCAGACTTATTCTGGATGTTGGCTGGACCTTAAAAACTCCAGGCATACAGGTCATGAGGACAGCTGATATCTCGAGTATTGAGGCGATGGTGCACAAGCACCGGTTACGTTGGACCAGATACCTTATTAGAATGAAGGATAGCAGGATCCCTAAACTGATGCTATATGGGGAACGTGTGAAGAGAAAGAGACCTCCGGGAGAAACCAATGCTGCGATATATGCGTGCATATTTTTTTTGTATACATGTATGCGTATCTATGTGTGTATATTTGAATTTATGTAGAAATACATGTAACTTTATGTGTGAATTTTTATGTGTTTGTGGCGCAAAACATCATTTTACAACTATCTTCTAAGTATTTTATCTCTGTCCTTCTCTAACTTTCTGTTTCTCTTTTTCTTTTTCTTTTTCCAAGGTTCTCTTTCCCCCACCCACTAATTATTATCTGATTTTTTTCCTTTTTTATCTTTCGAATGTAACAACTAACTTGCATAAGCATGCGCCAAGAGATTTTCTTCGCGTGCGTGTACATACATACATACAAACATACATGCATACATATATATAAATTTTTTTTCAGAATAAAATAAAAAACCAAGGCTGTGAAGATTTTAGAACATTTATAAATAGGTCTTACAGCTGTTTCCAGGATATTTATTATGTCCCTTCATCGAAGACGGTGTGAGATAATGGTTAAGCGATAGTTAACTTAGATAAGATATGAAATAGAGAGTGAAGTGGAGCGATGAAAATAGATGTGAAATATGCAGGGATATTGCACTTGTAGATCCATTATTTAGGCAGAATGGTATAAATATATGATTCCAATACATTGTGAGAAAAATCCAATAGTATTTAGCATTGGTCATTCCACGTATAGAGTTTGTACACAGTGCTATTGAATTAAAGGTTTTATTTTAAGTGACCTAAAAGTATGGACTGTATTTGTAAGGTCAAATCGAAAACAGGAAAAGAGGAATGAAGAAAAGAGAAAGAAAAAAGAGAAGGAAAGAAAGGAGAGAAAAAGACAGGAAGAGAGGAATAAAGAAAAGAAAAGAGGAAAAGGAAAAACAAGGAGAGAGATTATAATAGAAAGTGTACCAGTTAGTGGTCAGTCAAGATAATTTGAAACTAAGAATGGGGAGATAAGGGTGATAGAGAGAGAAAGGTATTAGAGTTTAAAAAAATGGAAGGAATGGAAGGGTGATAGAGAGAGAGAGAGAGCGGTATAATAATGTAAAAGGTAAAGGAGTGTCAGTTATGTAGTTATAGAGTCTAAGCGATGGGGAAGAGAGAGGGAAAATAGTATGGAATGAAGAATTTGGGAATATAGATTAGGTTGGTTGGACAGGTTAGTGCTTAGTAGTAGAAGAAAATATATATGTGAAGATGTATATCTATAGTATAAATTGCAGTGTTCTTGATTGCTTGCTTGATTGATTGATTGAGTGAGTGTCGGCACATTCACTCGAGAACGGTGCAGTGGAATCGCGTGAAATTCAGCACAGAGCGGCAGCATGGTCCGCTCATGTTCAGGAGATTTTTATTGCCCTCCAACTGCCATGGTTACTGAGATAATCGATTACTACCTTTTAAGATAGAAATATCCCATTCAAAGTGGGGAGGGGCGATTTTGTTGCCTTTCCCATGCGCGAAATTTTACGAAAAACCAGCACAATAAAGATTAATTTTTTCCACGTAATGTGGCTGGGTTTGTTTTTCGAAAATTTTAATCAGAGGCACAGACAAAAAAATAATTTCAATTTTTTGTGCATTAAAAAGCCAAAGCTGTTAGAAGCTGGCGTACAGCGATCGATATATACGCAGTGGACGTTTTCTCCATTTGCGTGCAATAAGGCTTAGGGCAAGTGAGTGTAATATCGAAATAACTTGAAAAGAATGCATGTGGGAATGCCGTTATAATGAATGCTCATTTAAATGTATTTTGCATGGAGTTGATGTACTTTTTAACCGGAAAGGAGTACCTGCAGGCTGGTTCTTCTCAGGTTTATGCATTTTCAGTTCAATGTGTTTCAAATAAGTACTGACAATTGAAGGTGAGTGCAAAGACAAAGAACTACCTGTTTTTTTTAAACAATTTTAACAGTGAGAACATTGGACAAAATATGTTATTGACATTAATAGTTTGTACCTTAGCTAATTACTGTTGAGAACTGCATAATCCATGTGTCATGTTACAGATCTAAAAGGCATTTTCGAATTTCATTATTTTCTTTAATCCAGGTAACGCTGGATATTTCTGCTAGTATATGTATATATTAGACATGTATATATATATATATATTTATACAGATGTTTATACATAATAATATCTACATTTACAACACGTACTCATAAGTATATGTACACATGCACATCCATATATACGTGTATCTGTATGTATTATCACCCTTGTACACGCAGGTATATAAACCTTTCATACATACATTCACACATACACACATACAGACACATACATACATACATACACACACACACATACACACACACGCACACACACACACACACACATATATATAT
>NW_026415975.1:0-590 GCF_001194135.2 Octopus bimaculoides | reverse complement strand
AATATCGCGCTGAAATTTTAAACATGGATACATGAGAGAGCGTAATCTAAAAAGATTTTCGAAATTTTTAACTTCAAAGTGAGAATTGCTATTTTTGTAATCTTTTTGTCCTGTTTGTTCCGCCATTAAAAAGCAACCAGTTGCTCAAACACCCGGCACATACCTTTTCGCTATCAACAAGGAGAGTACAAGGTGACAATCAGCCCAAACCGTCGCTATGCTGTCTCTCTTCTTTCCTCTCTCTGTCTCTCTTATGATGTCCGATTCCAGTTGAAGTTGTATATATATTGTTAAGATTCGTTATCAATCAATTATCCTTACTGAGAAGAACTAGAGAAAAGCAACAACGACATACAATCACCGAACATCTCCACTACCTAACACCGTCCGAGTTAACCATCTTCACCATTACAGCTGACACAAAAGAACTACGAGTTAAAGGGCAACCATTTTAATTTAGCAAAAAAGGAGAAAAACAGTTTATTGCTATTTAAACGCTTCAAATGTTGGGGTTAATAATCTTATTCTTTAGTTACAGTATATCATTCAAACTACATAATAGGCAGAATTGTCGGATTAAGACAGTAGGG
>NW_026415974.1:0-210 GCF_001194135.2 Octopus bimaculoides | reverse complement strand
CGAAGTCCGATTGAACGGCGCAGAGGAAGGCCGAACGGATGCACGTACGTTCGAATTCCAAACGAACGGCTCCAATGGAGGGCGATCGGAAGCACGTATTTTTGAATTCCGCACGAACGGTGCATAGGGATGCCGAACTGATGCACGTACATTCGAATTTCTCTCGAATGGTGCAGAGGGAGGCCGAACGGACGCACGTACGTTTGAATT
>NW_026415973.1:270-553 GCF_001194135.2 Octopus bimaculoides | reverse complement strand
ATATATATATATATATATATGTGTGTGTGTGTGTGTGTGTGTATGTAGTTTTATGCGTATGTATGTCCATACACTGACACACACGCACACACACACGCACACACACATGTATTTATCATATGATATATGATGTACTCCCACGACGTATATCAAAGTGCATGATACGTATAAATATAAACACACACACATCTATATATATGTATATATATATATATATATATATGTGTGTGTGTGTGTGTGTGTGTGTGTGTGTGTATGCAATATACATACGTATATATATATA
>NW_026415973.1:0-260 GCF_001194135.2 Octopus bimaculoides | reverse complement strand
TATATATATATATATATATATATATATACACACACTTTATTTAAAAGCAGCAGAAATATACCAAAAGCTGTTACTCAGAGTTTCACGTTCCCATTCATCGGACAGTTCTGTCCGACGAACGGGAACGTGAATCTCTGTATATTTTGTTATATTTCTGCTGCTTTGAGATAAAGCATATTACTCTACCTCTGGTATTTGAGTACTCTTTTATTCCACCTTGCTTCACATTTATGTGCTTACTCCGGTATATATATATATAT
>NW_026415972.1:1419-2109 GCF_001194135.2 Octopus bimaculoides | reverse complement strand
AAGAGACCAATGGAGACAATACAATAATTTAAGAAATAAGGAATGAATTAGCAACATCAACAACAATAGCAACAACGGAAAAATCAATAAGCAACATTATATAAAAATAAGCAAGAAAGACATGCCCCTCCCCACAAACATAACCATCATCATCACCAACACTATCACCAGGAATACCACCACCACCACCACCGAAACTACTACTACCAATACTACAACTGCTACAGCTACTGCTGCTACTACTACTACTGCTGCTACTACAACTACCACTACTACTACTGCTACCACTACTACTATTGCTGCTGCTGCTACTACTACTACCACCACCACTACTACTACCACTACTATTACTACTACTGCTACTGCTCCTGATGTTGCTGATATTGCTGCTGCTAATACTACTACTACTACTATCATCATTACCCCACCACTACTTTTGCTGCTGCTGCTGCTGCTACTACTACTACTACTACTGCTACCACCACCACTGCTACCGCTTCCAGCACCACAAGGCTTGAAACAAGCAATAAAAGATATAAATAAAAACACAATAACTATATCTAAAAATAATTTGGAATGTGTGAATGAAATATTTTAGATAACAATAAGTATATATATATATATACATATATATATATATATATGCATATATATATATATGCATATATATATATATGCACATATATATAT
>NW_026415972.1:0-510 GCF_001194135.2 Octopus bimaculoides | reverse complement strand
AAAGAAAGGTATGCATACGTAGGCTGGTTATACCGCCTGCATAGGCCACAGGTTATGGTCTCACTTGTCTTGCTAGGTCTTCTTAAGCACAGCATATTTCCAAAGGTCTCAGTTACTAGTCTCAGTTACTAGTCATTGCCTCAGTGAGGCTTAATGATCGAAGGTGATGCTTCACCACCTCATTCTAGGTCTTCCACAGGTTTCCTCAACTGCAAGGATGTGACTTTTTCACACAGCTGTCCTCATCCATTCTCACCACATGACCATACCAATGCACACCACTTCTGATGCTTCTTAGGTCCAACTTTTCTCTCAAGGTGCTTGCACTCTGTCATGTATGCACACTGACATTACACATCTAGTGGAGCATACTGGCTTCATTTCTTGCAAGCTTACGTATGTCCTCGGCAGTCATGGCCCATGTTTTACTGCCATGCAGCATGGCTGTTTGCACACATGCAACATCATCATCATCATCATCATTGTTTAACGTCCGCTTTCCATGCTAGC
>NW_026415971.1:509-827 GCF_001194135.2 Octopus bimaculoides | reverse complement strand
GACTTGTATTGTAATAATAGGAAACATAGATTCACTATTCTAACTACTATTTTGGTCAATTCTTTTCTGATTTCTCAACTATAACCTAACTTAAACACGTGATATCGCTCCCTATCTAATCTCTCTTTCTTTTTCATCATCCTTACTGTGGGACACAAATTTGCCCTAAAATATTTCTTCAATCAGTCACTCATAAGTATGGCCATATTCTGGAATTCTCTCCTCAACCGTGGCGTTTCCCCCCGACATCAACCTCTTCCAACTTACCAATCTTTAAGAATTCAACAAAATGATGGATGTTGCCTGTCTGTACTTAAA
>NW_026415971.1:310-421 GCF_001194135.2 Octopus bimaculoides | reverse complement strand
CTAATGATATTCCGCAGCCAATGTAAGATGTTATATATAAGAGGTGACTAGTTTCCTGGTAGACATCCTGCAACAGAAACAAATAACAACGTATTAACTCCTTTTTCCATT
>NW_026415971.1:0-251 GCF_001194135.2 Octopus bimaculoides | reverse complement strand
GTGAGGTATACGAAAGCTGCATTAATGGCAATATTATTAATGGGCCGTCTTACATTACATGTTGGATGAGAGACACCGAATTCATTATGTATATATATGAGCTGTATAAGTATAAGTATGAGATGTGCCGCCAGCTCATAGACCGATGTAATTTCTTTCTCATTCCCTTAACACAAGGCTAATTAAGATAATTCTTCCACTAACAGACATTGATGTTGTATGATCATTTTCTTTTACACTGAACAGCAGCA
>NW_026415970.1:0-376 GCF_001194135.2 Octopus bimaculoides | reverse complement strand
TTATTATTATTATTATTATTATTATTATTATTATTATTATTCCAGTTATTATTATTACTATTATTATCATTTTTTAGAGAACCCCAGCGTTTTTAGTTTTCATATAGATTTATTCTTACGTAGCCAAGTGCCGCTAGAAGAACAGCAACAAACGAAACACCTGATATGAAGAGCTGTAGGTTTTTGCATTAGTCCTCCATAATTGAATTTATAAATTCATTTATGTAGGAACTTATTTATATATGCATGCATTCAAGAATCTATGTATGTACTTATATAGGTGGGCAGTTATGTGTTTATTAGTGTATGTTTACTGTATGCATGTATGTGTGTATGAATGTACATATAAATAAATGTATGTCCGTATAAATTAATG
>NW_026415969.1:0-399 GCF_001194135.2 Octopus bimaculoides | reverse complement strand
ACTACTAATAATAATAATAATAATAATAATATTAATAATAATAATAATAACTATAATTTTAAGTGGTCCGATATTGGCATAGGGCATTAAATCTGGAGTTGGAGTGTTACTGTTTACTATCGATTCAACTGCTTGACTTAATTTTATTGAAATACTGCGGGATGAAACGCAAAGCTGACCCTGGTGGGATTTCAACTACGAGTATAAAGTGCCAGAACAAATACCGCAAGGAATTTTTTTTATCTCTGGGGCCCTGATGATACTACCATTCTGCAAAGCCAACATCGGTACTATCGACACAAGTATTTGATAGTTACTATTGTTTTATAGGACGCGGCAATTTTAAATACCAGTTAACCACTGAAATACCTAGATGCAGTTATATATGAGTATATATAT
>NW_026415968.1:0-409 GCF_001194135.2 Octopus bimaculoides | reverse complement strand
ACAAAACCTCTGGTAAGAACCTCTATGGTGAGAACCAGATGTTTGGGCATCCCTGTATATTTACGATATATATATATCCCTGTATATTTACGATATATATATATATATATATATATATATATATATATATATATATATATATATATATATATAACCATGCTGTTTGTTGTGGTTGACAAATAACCGAGGACATCACATGCGAGACGAAGATGGGGGGGGGGGTCCAGTGTACCTAGCTATGGCAAATCAGTTAGAAGTGTCCTTGGAAAGTTCTGCCACAGTTCAGGCTCTGTTGATCTGCTGGAGTTGAGGACAAGGAGTTGGCTCTGGACTTGTGCAGTTCACATTTTTTTTTCTGCCCTTTGTATCCTGTTCTGTTTGTACAAATATATTTTCTCATATATATATA
>NW_026415967.1:0-367 GCF_001194135.2 Octopus bimaculoides | reverse complement strand
CTTCTCCTCCACCTGATATAGTCCAATCAAGAGTTTTGATGGCACATCTATTGTATAAGAGAATTTGACATCGCTGCTCTAAACTGTGTCTCATTTCTAGCCATTGGTTCATCTGGTATCATGGAGAGGAAAGCGTCGAGTTTTGTCTTGAAGACCTCTATATCCATGTCTTGCAGGTCTCTCAAATGTTTTGGCAGGGCATTAAAGAGCTCAGGTCCTCTGAAACCGAGGCTGTTGCAGTACCTCGTTCTTATGTGAGATGCAGTGGACAGCACCTTCGGTGTCCACTGCAGTGGCGACCTGTGAGGGCATTTGTATTGTACTTGATGCCAAAGTTTGGCACCAGTCCTTCCAGTATTTTCCATAT
>NW_026415965.1:0-519 GCF_001194135.2 Octopus bimaculoides | reverse complement strand
GAGCAAATCAACCCCGGGACTTACTCTTTGTAAGCCTAGTACTTATTCTAATGGTCTCTTTTGTCGAACTGCTAAGTTGCAGGGATGTAAGCAAACCAACACCAGTTGTTAAGTAGTATGGGCGGAACAGACATAGACACAACATATAAAATACACATGCCAACTCTTCATATCTATGAACAAACACACACACACACACACACACAAAGTATGATTTAATGTTAATTTAGCTGTTGTTTCTAGCAGGTCAACTATCACTCTCTCTTCGTCTCATCCTCACAGATGCTGGTATTGGAATTACTAACTTCATTTAACCTCAGGCCAACCTTGAATGAGCAGACCAATGATCGAAGGCATTCCAGCCATGATCATCCCAACTTTTTAGAAGCAAATAGGACTTCCCTTTCCAAAGATGTCACAGAGTGTTTTGAAGGATTTGGTTGCTATTATTTTTCCTAACTTGTTTAGCAGCCTCATGGAATCTTCCTTGGTTCATTGTTGTTGCTGCTGTTGTTGTTG
>NW_026415964.1:0-308 GCF_001194135.2 Octopus bimaculoides | reverse complement strand
AGTCATGTTGGGACACTGCTTTGAAGGGTTTAGTGGAACAAATCGTCCTCACTACTTATTTCGTGTCTGATACTTATTTTATCGGATTCTTCTGTTGAAATGTTAAGTTACAGGGTCGTAAGCAAAACAACATCGGTTATGAAATAGTGGTGGCGGAACAAACACAAACATACACTTATCTATCTATCTATCTATCTATCTATCTATCTATCTATCTATCTACCTGTCTGTCTGCTTGTCTGCCTGCCTGTTTGTCTGTCTGTCTGTTTACCTAATTGTCTGTATATCTATCTATCTATCTATCTATC
>NW_026415963.1:0-307 GCF_001194135.2 Octopus bimaculoides | reverse complement strand
TACTACTACTACTACTACTACTACTGCTGCTGCTGCTGCTGCTGCAACTGGATGGCCTTTGTAGTTCTGCTCGGTTAGAACTGACCTGGGGCTTAACAACAGCAGCAACAACAGCAATAACCACAAAAGCGGCAGTAGCAATCCTACCATCATTTCCGTCATTGTCATCATCCTGTCCTCCTCAGCATCATCATCATCATTACCACCATTGTCCTCGTCATCGTCATCATCATCATCATCATCGTCGCTGCCACCGTCATCAATACTGTTTTTATATCACACTCACCACCACCACCACCACCACCAC
>NW_026415962.1:0-241 GCF_001194135.2 Octopus bimaculoides | reverse complement strand
TACATACATGCGTGCATACATACATATCTATATACATATATGCATACATACATGCTTACATATATACACACATACATATATACGCGTATATATATACATACGTACATGTATGCATACATACATACATATCTACATACGTAATTTCACGTATGCACACTTACACACACACACACACACACACACACATTCACACATGCACCCATGCATACGAATGCCATAATAACAAACCACAAATTAATTA
>NW_026415961.1:0-1244 GCF_001194135.2 Octopus bimaculoides | reverse complement strand
AAAATAGAATAAAAACAACTCAAGATTGCACAAGTTGCAATACCTCCTACTCTTATCGTAAGGGGAATCGCCATACAAAAACCAGCATTTGAGATATCTTAATACTGTTACCAAACAAGTGACAAGTGATAAAGACATTTTCGTTAAATCTGACAAGACTAGAAATATTTATAAACTGAATAAGGAGCATTACAAGAATTTACTTAGGAAGGAGATTGAAAAAAATTATAAAATTACAAATGGATGGACGCTCAGAAAGACTAATTTGGATGTTAAGAAAATGATGGAGAAATATAATATTGCGGGCAGAACTGAACCTATAGTGCCGAAGGAACCGCGGTTTCTTCTTAAAGACCATAAAATTAATTTTTGGACTCAACCATCCTTGAGGCTTATTTGCCCGGCTAAATCCGACATTGGGATTATTAGTAAAAGTATTTTGGATAGGTATATTCCTATTATAATTGATGGATTACAATTGAATTTATGGTCTAGAACTGATCAGGTTATTGAGTGGTTTCGTTCTATTGAGAACAAAAATAATGCTAAATTTATACAGTTTGATATTTCTAATTTTTATGCTTCTATTAATCTATTAATCCTAGCGTACTTAATAAGGCTCTTTGGTTCTTTCATAACAAGGCAAGGATTACTTTCGATGTTCCTATGGGAAGTTCTGACTCAGCTCAAATAGCGGATGTAGTGGGTTCCTATATTTTGTATGAATTGACTGATCAATTCCCTATAGTTAGGGGCGGTGTATATAGGGACGATTGTCTTATTTATATAAGGAATTATTCTATCCAATGTTTGCAAAGACTTAAAGGTAGGTTATCTAGATTTTTTAATAGGATGGGAATGAGTGTCACTTACGATGATGATGTTTCGCTAGCTAATTATTTAGATGTGACACTTGATATAAAAAACGATACGTATAGACCGTACCATAAACCGTCTACTAATCTGAAATGTATAAGTAGATGGAGTAACCACCCTAGAAGTATTATTGATAATTTAGTTAGAAATATTTCGATTAGGCTTTCTAAGTTATCAGCTAATCGTGTTGTTTTCGATTATGAAGCTCCTATTTATAATGAAACTTTAAATAGGGCTGGTTTTAGAGATAAGGTTTATTATGTTAAACCTGAATCTGGTGAGGTTAGAGTAGATAGGGATGTTAGGAATAATATGGTGAGGTTGGTTAGGAGTAATAATAAAAAAAATTATGATCATAGATATACTCG
>NW_026415960.1:0-354 GCF_001194135.2 Octopus bimaculoides | reverse complement strand
AATGGAGAAAAAAATTACGACACGAATTTGATGTAATTTATTACAAACTATAGATTCTTCAATTGTTAGACTGATTTTAATGTTGACAGTTATTCAAAAGATTTGAATAATTGGGAATACGGAATTTAGAGTAATGATGCAAGAATATGATAATGATGATGATATTTATAATAATAGTAATTATTATTATTATTTCAAATTTTTGCTACAAGGGCAGCTAGGTGGAGGTGAGGATGAATCGATTACATCAACTGGTACTTATTTTATCGACACAGAAAGGATGAACTCAGCGGAATTTGAACTCAGGACTTGGAGGTAGAAGAATTACCGCTAGGCATTTCGCCCAGCGTGCTA
>NW_026415959.1:0-200 GCF_001194135.2 Octopus bimaculoides | reverse complement strand
TATGACTTAATGGCTTAGTTGTTAGCCCAGCGGACTCGCGGTCATAGGATCGTGGTTTCAATTCGCAGACCGGGCGTTGTGAGTGTTATCTCCCTTGTCTATGACTTAATGGCCGTGGTTAGGGCAGTGGATTAACATTCAAAGGATCGTGGTTTCGATTCCCAGTCGGGGCGTTGTGAGTGTTTATTGAGTGAAAACAC
>NW_026415958.1:0-716 GCF_001194135.2 Octopus bimaculoides | reverse complement strand
GCCACACAGGGCTGAACATAGAGGGGACAAAATACAAAGTAGAGCTTTTCTTTTTGTGAATAGAAGAAAAAAAAAGGTGGGGTAGAATTTCGATCAAAGGGGATCGTGGAAAGAAGGAAAGAAAAAGAAATGAAGCCGATCAATAGGGATTGTGCATCGCAGAAATGTCATAATGTAAAAGGGGAAACAGATTAGGTTTATCCGTGGAAAGAAAAGCCTACGGAAAAGACCACGGTAACCGCGGGCAATAATGACATGCAGAAAAGCACATTATAGTAAGTGACTCTCTATTTTCTTTTCTTTCTCTGGTTCATAGGATTATGCTCAAGGCGGCAGCGTCATTCACACGTACTATCCTTGCTACATTCAGCCATCTTTTTTTGAAACATTCAGTAGACAAAACTTTCCTCTCTACTCTCACCTTCCTCTTCAAGTGATACTTGGAGAAATTGATGAGAGATTCACCAGAGAGGAAAGTGTTTGTCTCTAGACCTTTCAGACGCGTCCACCATACACATTCTTTCGCCATAGCCACAAGTACGATGAAAATGGCTCTTTCTTCCCGTTTCAAAGAAGGAGGCGTGCCAATATTCCCGATAGACTTGGTTGATAAACTGACTCGTTCCACACGTCGTTCGACATAAGCCCACAGGTCAGAAATGGTTAGACACTGTACGAGTGCGTGCAGAACGGTTTCGTCGCTCTGACCGCATCTC
>NW_026415957.1:0-345 GCF_001194135.2 Octopus bimaculoides | reverse complement strand
TATCTATCTATCTATCTATCTATCTATCTATCTATCTGTCTATATCTGTATCTATCTATCCGTCTGTCTATCTGTCTGTCTATTTGCCTCTCTCTCTCTCTCTCTCTCTCTCTCTCTCTCCATCCACCCATACATCCATCCGTCCGTCCGTCCGTCTGTCCGTGTGTGTGTCTGTCTGTCTATCTATCTATCTATCTATCTATCTATCTATCTATCTATCTATCTATCTATCTATCTGTCTACCAACCTACATATATATATGGGAGCTGTGGCGTGCTCCTGTAATCTAGCTACGCGGAAGCTTGGTTGGTTGGCCGGTTTGAGGATGGGAGTTCTGGTAGTCGG
>NW_026415956.1:0-564 GCF_001194135.2 Octopus bimaculoides | reverse complement strand
TGCTACAAATTCAATTCATCCCATGGGCTTCCGGACGCTTTCTGTTTCTATGCTTTGATGCAGAGCATTTTAGTCTACTCGAGGGTATTGTGAAATTCCCCTTGGCCAAGCTACTACCCAGTGAGTTCGAATGCGAGATCTCATAACTGCGTAGCGAGTTTCTTAACCGTTCCTTCATGCCAGTATCCAGATGCGTTCATCCATACACGCATACATTATGTGCGTGAGTATGTAGGTGTGCTTGTGTGTATATATGTATATACACATATATGTATGTGTATATATAGATATACACAAAACACACACATGTAAACATGCTTAGACATATATACAGAACGACACAGACAGATGCATGGACATATACACATAAGCATACGCAAACACATCTATGTGTGTGTGTTTGTGTATGTGTATGCTTGTGTGTGTGAGTGTTTGTGTGCGTGGGGGGGTGTATGTGTTTGTGTGAGTGTGTGCGTGCGTGTACGTGTGAATATGTACGTTTTGTATCTAGGTATGTCCACGCATTCGTACAATATTTTTCTAGTCTTGCAGCCACGAACGACG
>NW_026415955.1:0-745 GCF_001194135.2 Octopus bimaculoides | reverse complement strand
TGATAGAGGCGTACATCGTTGCCACGTCTCTACAAAAGAGTGTGGGTCACCCGCAGGAATGAAAAGCCACATCCGTACTACTTATGTTCAAGAGAACAATCAAGCGAGAGCCTTACTCAAAATCGAGCTGCAGCCAGGTAGGTAGGTAGGTAGGTAGGTAGGTGGGTGGGTGGGTAGGTGGGTAGGTGGGTAGGTAGGTAGGTAGGTAGGTAGTTAGGCAGACAGGCAAATAGGCAGGTAGGTATGTGCAAGTATATGCACACACACATATACATACATACTGTTTTTCTTTAAAAAAAAACATAAAAATGCGTTTCTCCCTCTCGTCATGTGTGTGTGTGTTGATGCAAACAGCAAAAATAGAACTCAAAACATTATAATAGCATTCCAAAAGTCATCTTATTGTACGCTGTTTTAATATAATGAGTTTTATTTCAAATTATGTAATTGTCACGATATATATCAGTGCTTAATTTATTTTTCTTTACCTAAGGACCCCTTTATTTCCTATTTTATTCGGATGGATCCTCTTAGCCATTGGAACTTTAAAAAAACCTATTATATAATTATAATTAAATTTTATTAGGAATTGTATTAAAAAAATTAAAATATTTTGTGTATTGTAGAAGTATAAGCAATTTATTGTACATAAATTTTAACAACAAAATCTTATATGAACCTCCAAGTGTAATATGGGCCCCGGGACGCTACTCTATCTCTTTCTCTTTCTCTTCCTCTATCTTTT
>NW_026415954.1:0-252 GCF_001194135.2 Octopus bimaculoides | reverse complement strand
AAACTTTCGATAATTTAAATACGTTAGTAGTTACCAGAGGTAGCAAAATTTCAATGAAAAACAGTCACTAAAAACGGTCATTGACCATGTAACATCTCTGCTCGTAAGTTACCCCATCATTTCGTTTTTGTCTTGCTGTTACATGTTTTATTATGAACTCCCTGAAGAGAAATATATGAGGAACCCCATCAGTGCTTTCTTCTTTATTTCGAAACATGTGTAGGAATTAAAGGAACTTTTATTGACATGCGT
>NW_026415953.1:567-841 GCF_001194135.2 Octopus bimaculoides | reverse complement strand
ACACATCCTCATATATACACACTCAAAATGTGCATACACACACACACATAGGTGCACGTACATTTATCCACATACATACTCACACAACCATACACATACATACCTGCATACCTCTACATATAAGTCAACATACACATCCACATAACTGTATTCGCACATCATTATATACATCCACATGTACATGCAGGCATATGATACCTACTTAATTGTCAAATAAGCACACGCATACATACATACCCAGATATAAGTGCATACCCACCTACAACTACATATA
>NW_026415953.1:342-557 GCF_001194135.2 Octopus bimaculoides | reverse complement strand
TATGTCTAGATGTAAATATCTAAATATATACATCTACAAGCACATGATATTCCACTAAATGGTTGTAAATACATAGGTACGCATACACCCACACACATACATATATACATATATATAGACCCGTAGACACACCCATACACACACATATATATACATACATATACATACACCCATATATATACAAATATATACATATATATTCTCATACATACATA
>NW_026415953.1:0-297 GCF_001194135.2 Octopus bimaculoides | reverse complement strand
ACATATATACTAACAAATAAATACATACAGGAGGAGTATTTATAGTAATAATAACAACAATAACAATAGTAACACATATAGATACATCCATATGTGCATATACATACACACACACACACCTATACCTACAGATACTTATATCAATACAGAGGTATTGCTTACAGTGATAACTACTCGCTGGTGTATATATGCCTACATCAACATAATTATATCAAACTAAATATATATACTTATTTACATATGTCTACTTAATTATCATATGTTAGCTAATACAATGTCAGTAAACTCTCATTAGTT
>NW_026415952.1:172-317 GCF_001194135.2 Octopus bimaculoides | reverse complement strand
TCATCAACATGTACAAGCTGCACATGGAACCGATGTATTTTTGTTAACAGTATTATTTATACCTTTGAAACACATGCACCACTATATATTTTCTGTTTTTGTTAGTTTTCGTCACGTAGTGTTCTACATTTTGAAATACTCGCAA
>NW_026415952.1:0-162 GCF_001194135.2 Octopus bimaculoides | reverse complement strand
TTGTTAGTTTTCGTCACGTAGTGTTCTACATTTTGAAATACTCGCAATTTATATTTTTACTGCTTATGTTTGCTTCGCTTGATATATTTCCGAAATAAAACATTTTAATGTCCAATATATACTTCACATTATTACATAGGCCTAGGAGTGGCTGTGTAGTAA
>NW_026415951.1:0-227 GCF_001194135.2 Octopus bimaculoides | reverse complement strand
ATATACATACGTATATGCACATACTTACACCTATAGGTATACATATATGCATATGTGGGCACAGGACGTCACTAAACGAGTACATGGAATATGGACTATTTTTTCGGAAAACGAAAGACACAAATGGAAAACAAGACAGATAACATAATGAACGACCCCTCACCAGTTGCTGGCTGTCTTTTTCTTTATTCTCGTATTTCGAGCATTTCACAACCAATATAGGCTTT
>NW_026415949.1:0-252 GCF_001194135.2 Octopus bimaculoides | reverse complement strand
ATATATATATATATATATATATATATATATATATATATATGCATACTTTCATATGTGTGTTTGGGTGTTTATGTGTGTATTTGTGTAATTCTTTTATTTACAGACAACAGCGAGAGTAAACATTGCTCAGCAATGGACGGCTATTTATTTAAACGTATGCTATGTTTGAACATGCAATATATTAGAATTCATAATAGCGCCAAAATATTGAGAGAAGCAGAACATAAAAAAAAGACAACACTATTCAAAACA
>NW_026415948.1:0-368 GCF_001194135.2 Octopus bimaculoides | reverse complement strand
TATACATATATATATACACACACACACACACACACATATATATATATATGCCTTTGCCATTAGAGTCTGACAAGCCGTCCATAGAGCTAAGCATTTTATATATATGTATACATACATATATATATATATATATATATATATATATACATATATATATCTCACACCTATTTTCTTTCTTCCACTTCACTCTCTATTTCATATCTTATCTAGAATAACTATTGCTTAACCATTTTCTCACACCGTCTCCAATGAAGGGATATATGAAATATCCAGAAAACAGCTGTAAGACCTTCTATTTATAAATGTTCTAAAATCTTACACAGCCTTGGATTTTTATCTCATTCTGAAAATTTATATATATATATATA
>NW_026415946.1:0-485 GCF_001194135.2 Octopus bimaculoides | reverse complement strand
ACTGGAGTCGATCTAATCGACTGGCTCCCTCCCCCAAAATTTCGGGCCTCGTGCCTAGAGTAGAAAAGATTAATTTCATAAAATAATTCCTTATTCGGGAATCTAGTATTTCGATGTCTGATTTTACTTTTGACAGCAATCCTTGAATGCAATCCTGTCAGATACAGCTGCACATTGTTTTAGTTTATAATTACTCGTCATCACTTTACATTTTACAGATTCTCATCATGATAAGGAATTAAAGAAAGTTTGCGACTCAACACATTCATCCAGTCTGCTATTGCCGCCTTGTATTGCTTCGCCCTCAGCCGTTCTACATGATCACAATGCTAGATTAGACTTAAGAGGTGATACTTAAAAACTTTGCAGACAATAACCTTCTCAAATGCTTACCAAAGAAATACTAGACGTATCAGCTGTGAAAGGGATGCCCCCACCAAAAAAAAAATTACAGACAACAGACACATCAAATCTTTTTTTTTTTT
>NW_026415945.1:0-265 GCF_001194135.2 Octopus bimaculoides | reverse complement strand
GTTTCAGCCAAGTGGCTGTGGTCATGCTGGAGCACCACCGTGATTTTCCACCTTTATGCTGTACTCTCTTCACGTTCCTTGCATGTCTCTTCTCCTCCACCTGATATAGTCCAATCACGAGTTTTGATGGCACATCTGGTGTATAAGAGAATTTGACATCGCTACCCTAAACTGTGTCTCATTTCGAGCCATTGGTTCGTCTGGTACCGTGGAGTGGAAAGCGTCGAGTTTTGTCTTGAAGACCTCTATATCCATGTCTTGCAGG
>NW_026415944.1:0-253 GCF_001194135.2 Octopus bimaculoides | reverse complement strand
ATATATACATATATATATTTCTATTTATGCGTCATACATAGATAGATAGCAGACAATGATACAGACGCATACACACAAAATAATATGAAGATATTATTTATTAGTGGAAAGATATTTTTCTGTTTTCTCGATTCTTGAATGCTTCAATAAGCTATACAACACATTGAATGCCATGATTCTCTATACACGTGTGATAAGACGTAGATATATTTATTTTGATGTCTATGAAGAACTGAGCTGGTCAATAATCTCT
>NW_026415943.1:0-702 GCF_001194135.2 Octopus bimaculoides | reverse complement strand
ATATATACATTTATATATACATATAGGCAAGAATGGAGAACAAATTTCATAGGCCAAATTCCTTTTTCAAATCAAAATACTTCGCATCATAACATTATTCATGTATAGTATCAATTCATGTACAAATGTACAAATCATGAAAACTTATAATACACAAATGTACCTGCGTTGTCAGGCATTCATATTTTTACACATCGATGACGTAGTTAGAAGGTAAGAATGCAAGGTGTAGTGGTATACGATGAAATACGATGAATACATATTCTTAGGATCGTTTTGGAAACTTGTGGTTTGAAATAGGTGAGTTTTCAATCCACAACAATTGACCACATTTCTCTCATCAGAGGTTAAAAGAGTTCAAAATATTATACAATTTCGAAACAAAAGCGTTTTAAGATAATATTTAAAATAATATTGTTAAATGTTTATGTTTCAAAATCGTATATTATTTCGAACTCTTTTTAATCTTTAATATACCACTGATGAGAGAAATATAGTTAATTGTTATGGAAGGAAAACTCGCCCATTTCAAACTAGAATTTTTCGAAATGATCTGAAGAATATGTACTCACCAAAGATTCATCCTAATTCATTGTATAACGCAGCTCTTTAGATTCCGAACTTCTAACCCCGTCATCGATCCGCAAAATTTGAATGGTTAATACCGAAAGTTTCAATGATGGTACATTTACGGATTATACA
>NW_026415942.1:1328-1783 GCF_001194135.2 Octopus bimaculoides | reverse complement strand
ATAATGTATTAACAAAGAAATGACAGAGGTTGGACTAGTGCTAGAGAGTTGGGCGCACGATCATAAGACGTTGACTTCCTTTTCTGGAACAGGCAAAGCATTGTGTCGCTAATCGGTGAGTTTCATTTCACGTTGGTACTGTTTATTGAAAATAACTACCAGCCGTGGCAGATTGGTCAAGTTGCCAGTTTGCGCGATGGCAAGTAGGCCCCTGCACCATTAGAATCCATATATGTGGGTCTATGTTAGTATCTAAGGGGCCCATTTCCTCAAGTTTGAGGATTTTTTATTCACTCCTGGAAGAATGCATTAATTATTTCAGCCAAGCTGTGTTTGTACCCAGTAGAAAAGAATACTTTTAACAAAAAAAGAATAAATGATAGCTTTGTAAATGGCGGGTGGGCCCCCTTGTAGTTGTGATTGGGTCCCCTTAGTCTTCTGGGAAACAATATTTT
>NW_026415942.1:0-507 GCF_001194135.2 Octopus bimaculoides | reverse complement strand
ATATATATATATATATATATATATATATATATATATATATACTTCTGATATAAGGATAAAGATTTTCGAAAAAATTATTTTATGAGTGGCCAGCATATTAAAAATACTTTTTAAGGTAAAAATTATAAACACATAAATAAAGGCAAAAGAAAAAAATTCTATCCCGATGTGCCGAAAAAAAGACTTTAGATCGTCTAACCGCGTACCATTTTTTTCACTATCAATTCACAGCGTTTTGAAACGAGGAAAGAAAGCTAACAGAAATTTTGAAAATTCGTTATTCCCGAAACTGACCGATTTCTGGATTAATCCAAAAGGATTCTTACTTCGTTAGCAAGAAACACGATAATAATAAATGGAATACGGCAAAGTCATGTGTACATTTAAGTACCACAAATATGTCTAAACAGAAATTCTGTAGCAAATCTTAACACACGTGTAGACGGTCAGGATACTCGTGTAAAGTGGTTACCAGTCCTGAAGTGAATGGTAATATATATATATATA
>NW_026415941.1:0-233 GCF_001194135.2 Octopus bimaculoides | reverse complement strand
TATATATATATATGGGTCACAAAAGAGTGCTGACTAGCACTGCTTATGCTAAAACAAGAGTTGAATTAACTCTAAAGCCACGAAAGCACTGTACTTAGTGACTGGCCTATTTAATTTGCCTTGAGGTTCTAATTTCTAATTAGCCACCTTTTTATTTGTTACATATACATACACACACACATTCATATATACATATATATGTATGAATCTATATCTGTCTATCTATATCTATC
>NW_026415940.1:0-200 GCF_001194135.2 Octopus bimaculoides | reverse complement strand
GACATAAAATGACTTAGTTTGAGGTCATTGTTTTGTATAGAAAGGCTGTCTTGCCAGATTTGATTTCGAATCTCTCTGCGAATTGACTTCCAGTCCGCCTTGTGGAAATTCAGGTTGGATATTGCTTGAGTCCTCCTGGTAAAATGTTGGTGTTGATGTCACACAACAGGCAGCCCGGTCAGTGATTCGAACTCACAACC
>NW_026415939.1:0-564 GCF_001194135.2 Octopus bimaculoides | reverse complement strand
TGTGGTGTTGTGTCTGTTCTTGTAGTGTCCCCATCTGTGTTATGGCAGTAGTGCCAAATAAAGAAAATGAGTATGGGTCCAGGCTTGTGAGTTTACAAGCTCAGCGCTATGGTTCACCGTTCTATGACAAAATTGGTATCTTAGGAATATTCGAGCAGGCACGTCAGGGGTAAACAGTTGTTAGCAGCAGAACTGATGGACGAATGCAATCTTCGAGTTTTTACTATCTCGAGAAGGTACGGCGAAAAGAAAATTTCTCCAGTTTCGCGACACACACCACCGAAAACCCACTATTCGGGTAGCCTTTATACTCCTTGGAAAGGGTTTCGTCTATTTCAGCAATTCTGCCGGGACCACCAATCTTCCTTGGATTGCGAAGCAAATCGTGTCGGCAGACTTCTTTTAAATAATTGTTATAATCTACTGCTGCAGTCGCACCAATCCCTGGCTGTCACTTCTTTGACCCAGCAATAGATGAATAAAACCTAACCTTTCAACCAAGTATCTCTTTTAACAGACAGACTCTCGACTATCTTTCATCTCCGGCATACGAAGCAATGAAAT
>NW_026415938.1:0-200 GCF_001194135.2 Octopus bimaculoides | reverse complement strand
GTAGGAGTGAAGAGAAGAGAGGAGAGTAGGAGTGAAGAGAAGAAGTAGGAACCGGAGCAAGAGAGGAGAGGTGGGTGGGAGGAAGTAGGTATGAGGGGAGACAGGCGAGGGGAGGCGGTTAGATGAAGAGGCGAGGAGAGTTGAGACCATGTAGCGCAAAGGATATATATATATATGTATGCATGTATGTATGTATGTAT
>NW_026415937.1:0-421 GCF_001194135.2 Octopus bimaculoides | reverse complement strand
CACACACACTTACACACACACTCACACACTTGAACACACGGACTTACACGCATACACACAATTACACACACATATATGTACATACACAGGCATATTAACACGCACAATCATATGAACATACACACACAGATACACGTACATATTCACGCACACACACGCATATATACAAACACATGCACCTACACACATATATACATAGAGATATATGTATACACACATGTACACACACATATACGCACAGACATATAGGTATATACATACACACAAATATATACACATACACACAGACATTCACACAAACACATACACGATCGTATATGTGTATGGGAGGTTGGGGGTGTGCATAATTTTTATGTGTGTATGTATGTGTCTATAAATATTTTGTGTGAGTGTACATCGATGTCAGCATGTGCGTCTCAGA
>NW_026415936.1:0-357 GCF_001194135.2 Octopus bimaculoides | reverse complement strand
ATATATATATATATATATATATGCACATACACATGGATACGCTTTCTATAAATGTGTCTCTCTGTTTATGCATATATTTATGCATACATGCATACATATATATATATAAATATATGTACGTACGTATATATGTGCGTGAGCGTGTTGCGCGCACGCGTATGTGTGTGTGAATATATTTGAGTGTGTGTGTATATATATATATATATATATATATATAAACAAATAATAAATGAGTATATGAATATATACGTACAGGTATATATCAATACACACTTTAAATAAACATATTTATATACGCACGTGCATTGGTGCGCACAACACCTTAGAACACTCACCCACGCTCCACCACTCTTTTGC
>NW_026415935.1:0-475 GCF_001194135.2 Octopus bimaculoides | reverse complement strand
TCATCATCATCATCATCATCATCATCATCATTATTATCATCATCATCGTCGTCGTTGTTGTTGTTGTTGTCGTAAAAGAAGTCATTATTATAAAATAGGTGGTTTGTCAAATATGCCTCAGGTTAAATGCTTTGCTATGCTGCGCTATGTTCATTTACTGATGAAATTCATGGCGTCTGAATCGACTACGCATTTCATATTTCCGGAATTGTTGAAATGCATGCTAGGAATTAACTAGGGTCAATTCAATCAGCTTCTCCTTCTTGTAATCTTGTGTTTATGTGACACAGGATTACTGTAATAATAACATCGTTTCGTACTAAGATCGATGGATGAATAAATCTATTGTATGACAGAGAAACATGGACTTAGACAGACATGAACACAGAGGAAGAGAAAGAGAAAGAGAAAGAGAGAGAGGGGAGAGACAGAAAGACGGACGGAGAGTGAAACTGATAGACAGAAGGAGAGATAC
>NW_026415934.1:0-403 GCF_001194135.2 Octopus bimaculoides | reverse complement strand
TATATATATAGGTTATGAGAGGTAATGGTGTCGTGCTTGTGTGTGTGTGTGTGTGTGTGTGTGTGTCTATATGTGTGTCTGTGTGTGTCTGTGTGAATAAATCTATTCACTGCGGTGTATTAATATATTCACGCAAGTGTTTGAACAGCGAAAATCTTTACATAAATACGCAAATACTTATAATAAATTTTCTTTTTAAATTATTGCCCCGTTCAAGACCAGAATCGTCACATATTTTAATATGTATATACATATATGACTAAAGTGGAAGGCGCGTGGCTTAGGGCTTAGGGGTTAGGGTGTCGGCACCATGATCGTAAGATTGCGGTTTCGATTCCTGGACCGGGCGACGAGTTGTGTTCTTGAGCAAAACAATTCATTTCACGTTGCTCCAGTCCACTCA
>NW_026415932.1:0-241 GCF_001194135.2 Octopus bimaculoides | reverse complement strand
GTATGTATGTATGTATGTATGTATGTGTGTGTGTGTGTTTGTGTGTGTGTCTATACATATGAAATATATTATATACAAGTCTGTGCTTTTGTGTATATTGTAAAGATATCTCACCTTTCAGGTGATGTGTTTGATCAGCTGTGAATTGTATCACCGCTGGAATAAGATGTACCACAGTGTAAACTATAACATCAACAAGATGAATAAATAAATACAGACACTCTCACACCTCTCTCTCTCT
>NW_026415931.1:0-253 GCF_001194135.2 Octopus bimaculoides | reverse complement strand
TGGATGGATGGATGGATGGATGGCTGTATGTATGTGTTTGTGTGTATGTATGTTTGTATGTATGCATGTGTGTATGTTTGTGTGTATGTATGTTTGTGTGCATGTATGTGTGTGTGTATATATGTTTGTGTGTATGTATTTATGTACGCATGTACGTTTGTGTGTATGTATGTGTATGTATGTATGTTTGTGTGTTTGTATTTATGTATGTATGTATGTATGTTTGTGTATATGTATTTATGTATGTATGTAT
>NW_026415930.1:0-983 GCF_001194135.2 Octopus bimaculoides | reverse complement strand
ATATATATATATATACCTACACACACATATATAGATAGATATATTCATTTATATATCTACATACCTAGACGCATACACTTCTGTATAGTTACACACACAGTCACACACACTCAAACACGCACACATACACATAAACACACATATATACGCACACACACATGCATACGTACATGAATACATACAGGTGACAATACAGTTTGTCATTATTTGAATAATCAAAGCAAATACGTTTTGCACTAAAACATCTTCTTGGACTAGTTCCAATAATTGCTACCAGAGGGACGATACTAACACGAAATAATTATTGACAAGGGAAAGATAATCCTGTAAATTAAAAATAAAATCAAAATTCGTTGCCACTAATTTTTTTGTTTTTGTTTTTCCTATTGAAAAATATATTTGATCAAACTTATGCTATAATTTTCTTATATTCCGCTTCAATATTTTTCAGTATGTAAATTAGATTAATATTTCATTTTGTCAGTGTGTATTTGAGGTTCTGGTGGTATGTATATATGTGTTGGTGACTTGTTTAGGGGGCAGTTTGAGGGTTTTTGTGTTTGTTGTTGGTTATGTAGTCTTATGATTATTTTTTATTCATTACTTTGGTAAATAACTTGGAGAAAATAGTTTTTGATTCAATAAGAGCGAAATTCTGAATGGCTGCCTCGTCTATGGTATGTATTTATGTTTGTATGTGTACACGTATGTATGAATATATGTAATCATGTCTATATATTTATATGCATGCATGTATGTACTTGTGTGTGTACGTACGTGTGTTAAAGTGAGAAGATATTTATATGCATGCCTGTCTATATGTATGCATCTATGTATGTACCTGTGTGTTAATGCGTGCGTGTGGATATATACGTATGCATATGCACGTATATATGTTCGTATGCATGTATGTTTGTGTGTATATATGTATGAATATATGTATGTCTATGTGTATGTCTGTCTATTTGTGTGTATGCATGGAT
>NW_026415929.1:0-558 GCF_001194135.2 Octopus bimaculoides | reverse complement strand
ATATATATATATATATATATATATACAGAGTGCGGTGAATGAATTGTCTCTAAATTATTCAAAAAGGAAGATAACACTGACATCTCATTTTAATAGATATATTTACCAAAATTACTTTAGAATATCTTGAAATTCTAAAGCGTAAATTTATTTCATAAAATCGCCGTTGGCTTCAACCATGGCCTCTAGACGACTTCGGAATCTCCTGCAACTCTTCGGGACTGTCTCCTTGTATAAGTTGGTGAATGCTACCATAATCCTTGCCTTCAATTCACGTTTGGTATAACAAGGAGTTTTCTTGGTCTCTCGTTCAACTGCGCCCCACACAAAATAATGAAAGGGGTTGCAGTCTGGGGTATTAGGTGGCCAGATGTTAGGGGTGGTGTTGTCGCAGGAATTGTCTGACAGCCATGACTGGGTTCTCTCGTGTGTATGCGCGCGTGTGTGTGTGTGTGCGTGCGCGTGTGCGTGCCTGCGTGCCTGCATGCGTACGTGCGTACGTGCGTGTGTGGGTGTGTAATGTTGTGTATATATATATATATATATATATATATATAT
>NW_026415928.1:0-351 GCF_001194135.2 Octopus bimaculoides | reverse complement strand
TACTTCAGACAGGAATAAGCAGAAGCTTATATCTCCTCTTGGTGAAGTATCTAGCCTACATGGAGCGCCGCCTAGCCAAGGGAGATAACCTACTTATAGGAAAGCCCTATACCAGTCTCTCTTCTGTTGGAACTTTTTTTTGTTTTTCATATGTCAAGTTCATTGAGGTAACACGACTTGCAGAAAATACCAACTTGAATGTTTTGGTAGATATTTAAGTCTTACAGGAATAACCATGAAATTTATTTTCTCAGTTAAAGGGTTAATAGAAAATCTGATCCTTGTTAGCAGACAAGGTAACAGCAAGGAACATGTTTCCATTTTATTAGAAACGTAGCTTATTTGCACCTG
>NW_026415926.1:0-666 GCF_001194135.2 Octopus bimaculoides | reverse complement strand
TGTATGTATGTATGTATGTATGTATGTATGTATAGGTAAGGATGTATGTATATAAAATATATGTAGACATTAGACGAAATGAGCTAACAAAGCCAAGGTTGTGAGTAGTTTTCAGGACATTTATAAGGAAAATGATTTCAATATAGTCTTACAGCTGTTTCTGGGACATAATGGATATCCCTTTATCAGAGATGATGTGAGATGGCTAAACTGAAGTAAATATTTGAATTCGAAATAAGAAATTATTATGGAAAAGGAGAATAGAGGGTATATAGAGGGAAAAAAGAGAATGAAGGTAGAAATAAAATATAAAATATATAAAGATATTGTAGATGCAGTTCCATTATTCGAGGAAATGGTGTATAGAAGTGGTAAAAAAGATTCCTGTACATGGTATGCAAGTTCAAATAGTATTTTATGTTTAGTCATTTCAAATATGGAGCCGTGGATTCTGTGTCGCTTTTTCAAAAGGGTCTTGTGGTGCGAATGAAATCTTGAGACTTATAGACTATATATATATAATTAGAGAATATATATATTAATTATAATAAAGGGTAAAAATCATTAATTGATTTTACCAATGGGTTAGCGCGAAGTTTAGGTATATAAATATTATAATATATATATATATATATATATAATAATTTTTTTCCAGAGGATGTAGCA
>NW_026415925.1:0-210 GCF_001194135.2 Octopus bimaculoides | reverse complement strand
GTTGTTGCTATCATTGTTGCTGTTGCTGTTGCTGTTGTTGTTATTGTTGTTGTTGTTGTCGTCTTTGTAGCAGATTCTTTCTCTTGCATGAAATATCCTAAGTTTTAAAAAAAGATTTATAAAATGATGCTGGCCAAACAGACTTAGCATTAGTATCAATATGCATTATCATTATTATTATTATTATTATTATTATTATTATTATTATTA
>NW_026415924.1:0-281 GCF_001194135.2 Octopus bimaculoides | reverse complement strand
CACACACACACACACACACATATATATATTTAATTCAAATAAACGAATAATGAAATTAAAGGAGTAACAAGAGGATGTGCACGAGTAACATATTAGCTTGCCGCTCGGTGAAAAGAGAATGTTTGACTTTTCGGGCATAGCTCTTCGTCGGAAAAGAGAAAAGGAAAAGTCCAAAGAAGGAAAAAAAATCGCCAACTGCACGTGTGTATATACATAGAAACATACATACATATAATGGATATTAGCGTCAAATCTCTCTCTTAAATTTAAATTTAAAACTT
>NW_026415923.1:0-746 GCF_001194135.2 Octopus bimaculoides | reverse complement strand
ATATATATATATATATATTACTCGCAAACATGAACGAGCTAAATAAACACAAACGCTTGTTTCTGTTTGCGTTCGATAAATATGCGTGAGTCTCCCTGTGTATATGCACGTATTCCTGTAAGCGCGTAACTGTGTACGTCTGCAAATTTATATCCCTAAATCCCCAAAATTTTGCTAACAGCTGCCACTTAAAATTCCTTAATGGGAATTCCTTGTTATATAAACGTATTTAATATTAGCCATATTTCCTTTCTTCAATCGATAACCTGTTATCTATTTGCCTGCTTTTTATGCCTTTCTATCATTTCCTAAAAGTCATTATCCTTTCAGAAATTCGGTTTATTTTCCTGTTTTTGCTCTTTCTTTTTTTTTATAGCTCTTCTTCTTCTTTATGTATTTTTTATGTAGAAAAACTAAAACAGATATACTCAGTCACGCATATATTCAGACGCATGCAAGTGGAGGCACACATTTTCAGATAGATAGATAGATAGATAGATAGATAGATAAACAGATAGAAAGACATACAGACAGAGAGACAGGCAGATAGATAGACAGACAGATACATACATACATACATACATACATACATACATACATACTTACATACATACATAGGTAAAGTATGTTTCCATATTTAATATAGTGTAATATATAAATATATTGCATTTATATATATAATACATACACACACACGCACATATATATACATATACATACATATGCATACATATATATATATATAT
>NW_026415922.1:0-415 GCF_001194135.2 Octopus bimaculoides | reverse complement strand
ACTTTTTTGTTGAATTTTCTATCACGAATCAGTGCATTATATATATATGAAGTTTATTTAATTCTAGTAAGGCTATGTAAGCTCCTGTTTATCTTAATGTATTTTATTCACTTTTCACTTTTCAAATCACCATCCTACATCCCCTTTTCTCGCTCTCTTTATCTCTCTCTCTCCTTTCTCTCTCTCTCCCTCCCTCTCTCTGTATGCTTTTCTCATCTTCAATCTCTCTCAACTCTATTTTTATAGTAAGAGACACAGAAGAAAATGTTTATGATGGACTAAAGAAGGAAGAAAACAAAGAGTTTGACGTCACTGTGTTGTTTCTAAGATTATTTTCTTAATCCAAACGTTCACATTTTCACAACTGCCTGCTTTTCTAATATTTAAAAATAATATTTCTTTTTCAGATATCTGG
>NW_026415921.1:0-216 GCF_001194135.2 Octopus bimaculoides | reverse complement strand
TATGTCGTTTTTGTATCCTCTCCATTTTCTTATTTGCCGTATAAATTAAGAGTAAATCCTTTTTTACCCCCGCTCATATATAACCCTCAATTGCGAACTTGACACGCAATAACTAGCACTTAGTTGTGAATAACTGGGTACACTACCAGCGGTATATTGGATAGGTACTATACCTTGGTTGGTTTCCCAACCTCTAACTCACACAGAAATATATAT
>NW_026415920.1:0-263 GCF_001194135.2 Octopus bimaculoides | reverse complement strand
TATATATATACAGGCACACAAACACACAGAGGGACGCACATTCCTATATGTGCCGACATACATACATGCATACATACATAAACACACACGCACACGCACACATACATATATATATATATATACATCGACTTTTTATCTGTTAGTCTTTTATTTGCTTCAATGCCAGAACAGTGGCTATGTTGGGGCACCACATTGGTTCTACAACACCTTCATTAATCCTTACACACACACACACACACACACACACACACACACACACACAC
>NW_026415919.1:0-433 GCF_001194135.2 Octopus bimaculoides | reverse complement strand
TGTAAATTCACGCTTTCAATTAGATCGATGCTCTTGTGTCGCTTGTATTTCGACTCAAAAGAACAAACAACATTAAGCAAAAAATAAGGATGTGTTGGGATTTTCTGATGTCGCTTATCGCTTGAGGAAAGGCACAAACAACACTAATTTCACCTTCCAAATATTCCCGTACAACATTTTTGAATATATCGCTAAATGCAACACGGGTTAGAGTTATGTCCTGGGTTCACTTATGTTCTGGCGAAAGGCCATGAGTGTTCCAACTTTGAATTTCCATCTAATTCTCATGATTGGGCAAACAATACCAATATCCCAAAGCAAACAAGAATATCCTGGTTCAATAAGTGAAGTATCAATCAAATTTCGAATTCGATATAATATATAACCTTCTCCAACATGCATTTTGTATCCACGTTAAAATATCATCATCATT
>NW_026415918.1:0-473 GCF_001194135.2 Octopus bimaculoides | reverse complement strand
GTGTTTATATGTGCGTGTGAGATGTATTAGGTGAATATATGTGGTTGAGTATACCGACATGTGAGGATGTGTGTATATATTATTTAAAGGTATATATGTATATATATATATATATATATATATATGTGTGTGTGTGTGCATGTCTATATGTGTGTGTGTATGTGAGTGTACGCATGCATACGCACAAACATGCCAGTAAATATGAAATATGCGTGTGTGTCTATATACACACGTGTATATACACATATGTACATATCTATATACACACACACACACGTACATATATGTATAGATAGATACATACATGCATACAGTCGTGGCCAAAAGTTTCGAAGACGGGTCTGGAAATTAGAATTTTTATATTAAATGCCCAAATATGTATGTTGTATATATTTAAATTGAATTGTACTTGGACATTATGATTTTGATTTAAAAAAAAAAACGTTCCAAACTTTTAGCCACAACTGTGTGCT
>NW_026415917.1:0-234 GCF_001194135.2 Octopus bimaculoides | reverse complement strand
ATATATATATATATATGTATGTATATATATATTTGTCCGTATATGATGTATTTGTGTATATATGTTTATATATGTTTGTATATATTTATATGTATGTGTGCTTATCTTTATATCTACATTTATATATATATATACATGCATGTATATATATATACACATATATGCATGTATATATGTGTATATTAATATATGTGTGTATATATGTATATATATATATATATATATATATATATA
>NW_026415916.1:0-267 GCF_001194135.2 Octopus bimaculoides | reverse complement strand
GTGTGTGTGTGTGTGTGTGTGTGTGTGTGTGTGTGTATTAAGCAGAAAATGGAGAAATTTTGATCGACAATAATTGACTACTAGCGATTATTATATTTTAATACAAAACTTTATCCCATCTAACATCCGTTTCTTTTTTCAATGTCCTGCAGTGTTGCCAAAGAGACTTCCTGTCATTTTCGTGACGGTGAATAAGTTTTTTTTCCGCAGGCGTACAAGTGGCTGTGTGGTAAGTAGCTTGCTTAAGAACCACATGGTTCCGGGTTC
>NW_026415915.1:0-277 GCF_001194135.2 Octopus bimaculoides | reverse complement strand
GTGTGTGTGTGTGTAAATGTATGTATACACACACATATATACATATACATATATACATATATATGCATATATGCATACACGTACGTACATATAGGCTATCTAAATATATAAGTGCATATATATGTATGTATATGTATGTCTTATGCACAGTTGTATGCTTGTTTATCTATATATTTTTCTATCTCTTTGTATACATCCATTTCTGTGAGCGCCAACAAAATTCTCTTTTGTTTTTCGCTGATGTATGTATATATATATATATATATATATATATATA
>NW_026415914.1:0-370 GCF_001194135.2 Octopus bimaculoides | reverse complement strand
CTGCACCAGGCTCCTGTCTGATCTGGCAAAATTTCTACAACTGTATGCCTTTCCTAATGTCAACCACTCCGAAAGTGTAGTGGGTGCTTTTTATGCGCCACCGGCAACAGGAGCTAGTCTGGCTGACCTGACATCGACCATGTTCGGATGGTGCTTTTTATGTACCACCGGCACGGGAGTCAGTCAGGGATCCCTGGCATTGGCCACTTTCGGATAGTGCTTTTTACATTCCGCCGGTACATGAGCCAGTCAGGCAGTCCTGGCATCAATCACGTTCAGATGGCGCTTCTTGCATTCCACCAGCATGGGATCCAGTCAAGGGGCACTGGCTACAGCTATGATTTTAGTTTTACTTGACTCAACAGGTCTT
>NW_026415913.1:0-337 GCF_001194135.2 Octopus bimaculoides | reverse complement strand
GTGTGTGTGTGTGTGTGTGTGTGTGTGTGAGCATTGTAGTTCGCTTACATCTTAGTGGAAATAAAATTTGTGTACATAACAATCGTCAAATAATTTTACTAGACTCACTAATGACTGTCTTATAGAATTTCTGTATATAGCTGTATTAACATGCACGCTCTATTCACTAGTCGGCTGCTTACATAAATTATATCTTCAGTTGCATGCTGTCATGAACCAATGCTCCGTGTGCAACTTTTTAAATGCAACAGGATCCTATGCTTGTAATGCATGCATAATTCTGCACTTAACAGCCTCGTTCTTAATATCCTTTCCTTTTCTCTCTTTTTCTTCCTTT
>NW_026415912.1:0-436 GCF_001194135.2 Octopus bimaculoides | reverse complement strand
ATATATATATATATATATATATATATATATATATATATTATACTACGAGTTTCCATAGTAGCTTTTTCTCCATAACTTACAAATCCTTTCTGGATTGTCTACAGATATTATGTGTAGTATTAAATAGTTTAAGTATATATTCATTAAATTTGGCTGAAATTGATGGGTGAGCATTTGGCCCAATCGGATACAAAAAGAGCCATGTTAGCATTCATTTGTGGGTTCGATTCTGGCTAGGATTAGGTCATCATTTTTCAGTCATTTGTTTATATATATATATATATATGTGCATATACCTATTATATATATGTTCATATATATATTATATGTATATACATATATATTATATCATATTATATATATATATGTATATATAATACATATAAATATATATATATATATTATATTATATTATATATATATATATATATATATA
>NW_026415911.1:131-240 GCF_001194135.2 Octopus bimaculoides | reverse complement strand
ATATATATGTTTATATATATGTATGTATACATATATATGTATATATATATGTATATTTGTGTATATATATGTGTGTGTGCATATATATGTGTGTGTGTGTATATACATA
>NW_026415911.1:0-121 GCF_001194135.2 Octopus bimaculoides | reverse complement strand
GTATATATATGTGTGTGTGCATATATATGTGTGTGTGTGTATATACATATGTGTATATATATATATATATGTATATATGTATATTTATATATTTGCATATATATATATATGTGTGTGTGTG
>NW_026415910.1:0-254 GCF_001194135.2 Octopus bimaculoides | reverse complement strand
AACAAATCCTCTACATTTTCGCAAGCACCCACACACAGACACAAACACGCTCGCACATATATGCATGTATTTATATATGTTAGTAACGAGTGGGTGACCAACACGGTTGTTAATACGATAGTTATGGTTACACATGAATTCAATCCACGATTGAATAATAGCGTATACACTTGCATGAAACCATTGCAGCACTATATTAAAGGCTATGTGTTTGTGTGTGCGTGCGATATGTGTGTGTGTGTTAGTATTATGTG
>NW_026415909.1:0-283 GCF_001194135.2 Octopus bimaculoides | reverse complement strand
TATAATAACGAATAGTGTATACATTTTTTTAATAATCTATTACCATTGTTTCAAATGAACTGCTATGGTTGCCATTCGTTTTAACATTCAAAGAGAGAAATTGAACTTATTGTCATGAAATTGACTCCCTTGTAACCTTTATAAACCCGATAACTCAATACTTCTCCCATAGCCATATATACATACAGATAGAGAGATATACTTACACATACACACTCACAAATACATACATACGTACGTACGTTTATACGTACATAAATACATACATACATGTGTTTATATA
>NW_026415908.1:0-353 GCF_001194135.2 Octopus bimaculoides | reverse complement strand
CAGATCGATTCGTGCATATTATAAAATATTATAAAATATTATAAAATATTGGATACTACATCTCATCAGGGCCTTATTATTATTATTATTATTATTAGTGATATGCTGACAATAAAAATAGAAAACAGTCATATACAATTTTCATAGTTGACCTATGAAAACATGTAAAGCAGGTTGAAAAGACATGAGATGATATACAACCGTTCATCTTAATGGTGTTGAAATCAAGCAAATGATTCAAATTAATTCAAATTAATGATGGTATACTATGAAGTTCAGTTATTAATCAATCCTGGACCTTGGAGACTGCTAAAATGCAAGAAAGTATACTAGTCCTTTAATATTTAATATTT
>NW_026415907.1:0-202 GCF_001194135.2 Octopus bimaculoides | reverse complement strand
ATGTAATTTTGGTAAATATATCTGTTAAAAAGAGATGTCAGTGTTATTTTAATTTTTGCATAATTTAGGTGACAATTTATTCACCACACTCTGTATATATACTATTATCACACACACACACACAAGTGTGTGTGTGTGTGTATATATATATATAAGGACGACCGTGCGAACTCAAAAAGGAGAAATGGTGACGAATGGAAAA
>NW_026415906.1:0-240 GCF_001194135.2 Octopus bimaculoides | reverse complement strand
TAATAATAATAATAATAATAATAATAATAATAATAATAATAATTGACAGCCCTGGCGTATTTATTTCAATAACCTATCGATATATACAGTTTTTTCCTTAAGGTGTCGGGAAGATACTCGGTAAGAAATGGAAGCAAAATTGAAGGAAAAATATTAAATAATCATAATAATAATAATAATAATAATAATAATAAGACACTCAATGAACAAATGGCAGACAGTGCTACAGCTCCAAACAAA
>NW_026415905.1:0-383 GCF_001194135.2 Octopus bimaculoides | reverse complement strand
CGTTGATCGGATCAACTGGAACTCTCGGCGTCGTAAGCGACGGAGTGCCACAATATATCATAGTCGCATCATCGAAAACTGTACGTCTTGATGTCTTTTAATATTATCACTTAATTTCTCTGTGTGTTTTCCTGTTGCTGTAGCTTGGACGCCATCTGTGTAGACATCTTACTATCTTTTTATTTATCGTTGATTTTCTTGTTTTAATAGATGTGCTGGCTTTGGAGGAGGAGAAGATGATTTTGAGGTATGGTGGTCGTGGTCGTAGTGCTGCTGTTGTTGTTGTTGCTATTGATGGTGGCGCTGCTTTTGTTGTTGCTATTGTTGATGGTCGTCATCGTTGTAGTGCGTATGTTCTCATTTATTTTGTTGTTATAGCTGAT
>NW_026415904.1:0-617 GCF_001194135.2 Octopus bimaculoides | reverse complement strand
ATATATATATATATATATGTATATGCTTACATACACACTTAATACATATGTGCATATTGCATATACACACACTCTTCTACATACATACATACATACATACATACATACACACGTATATAACTTGATAGTTTTATGTGGCAATTACAACTTTTCCTGGTGACTTTTATTTATTCGTTTATTTCATTTCCTTGTTATTTTTATTATTTATATATTATTTATTGTTTCTTATAAAATTGAAATTCCGTCTTCATCAACGGAAACACATCTTAAACAATCTCTCGTTCTCACAAACAATGATTCTTCTTTTAAGCTACTCGTGACATATTGCTTGTTCATATACAACCGTAAACATTGGCATAAATTACGTGTGCTTCTGTGTTCCTGTGCTTGCGTGTGTGCATGTGTGCGTGCGTGTGTCTGTCTGTCTGTCTGTCCGTCCATGTGTGCGTGTGTGAGTAAACATTTATATACACACGTATATATTATATATGTATATATGTGTGTGTGTGTGTGTGTATACACACATATTACACCTATACAAATATCTAATTCTGTACACAAGTGTAAATATACATACATATATACTTATATATATACATAGATATATATATATATAT
>NW_026415903.1:0-217 GCF_001194135.2 Octopus bimaculoides | reverse complement strand
GATTACAAGTAATAGCATCACCAGAGAAGGAATACATTTAATTCATCAAAATAGGGGAAGAACAATTGATGTCATTAATATAGAGTTGGTATAGTTCTATAGGTTATACTTTTCGTAATTAAAGACAGTCAAGTTAATATTGCGAAAGTATACGTACATACATACTTACATAATACATACATATATACATATACATACATACATACATACACACATA
>NW_026415902.1:0-323 GCF_001194135.2 Octopus bimaculoides | reverse complement strand
TATCTCATGGTTGCACTGAATCATAAAATCCCACAGGATCTTTGCATTATAATTTTCAATGATACTTTCGGGTTTATGTTCATACCACTTTTTTGCTCTTTCAAGTCAATACTTGTTGCAAAGTGTCCAATGGACAGTCCTAGCTATATTGTCCTGACATCTATATTCTTTCTAGGCTAGTGGCGTACATTGACTGGTAATATGCCATACAGTTTCACTATTTTCTTCACAAATTTTGCACTTATCACTTTCTGATATGTTGTCTATTTTTTTTTTGATGTAATTTGTTCTTAATGCTTGCTCTTGGGCAGCACAGATTAGAG
>NW_026415901.1:0-208 GCF_001194135.2 Octopus bimaculoides | reverse complement strand
TATTATTATTATCATTATTATTATTATTATTATTATTATTATTATTATACGGCCATGCTGAGTCACGCCTTGAAGAATTTTTAGTCGAATTTATCAATCCAGTACTTATTTTTTAAAAGCCTGATACTTTTTCTATCGGTCTTTTGCCGAACCGCTAAGATACGGAGACGTAAACACACCAACACCGGTTGTCAAGTGCGTGCGTGTG
>NW_026415900.1:0-389 GCF_001194135.2 Octopus bimaculoides | reverse complement strand
AAAATCAATAATAATTTTACCAGGTGGTCAGTGCGGAAATAAAAACCTCAGGTAAATCTTACAGAATGTTTTATAATTATATACATAATAATAACATGAGATTGGCTTTATGCCTCACCAACCACTGGAGAAATAGAGGCTAAAATCCCTATTGCCACATTAAAACCTCTGAGAATAACACACTATGTTGTAGGTGAGCAATATTTTAAGGTGGTAATAGAGGCTTTAGCATCTATTTCTGAATTACATGGTGAGGCATAAAGCCGATCCCTTGTTATAATTATACTCTTTTACTCTTTTACTTGTTTCAGACATTTGACTGTGGCCATGCTAGAGCATCGCCATTAGTCGAGCAAATCAACCCCAGGACTTATTCTTTGTAAGCCTAG
>NW_026415899.1:0-681 GCF_001194135.2 Octopus bimaculoides | reverse complement strand
ATATATGCTTATCTGTTTGATTAACATTTTTTCTTCATGATCATGTGTTTCGGATTTCATCCACTCACTGGGAACATTTGGTGAAATTCTTGTACTACAGACTTGGCCTGATCAATATCTTATCAGTGAAATTTCTTTACAGGAAACGGTGCAGAAGCCTGTCGGTTCTAGTGCGTGTTCGCGCTTGTGCGCTTATCTCTGACTTCATTTAACGCTTCTTTTACAGTTTTCAGTTCAAAGTCGGTTTTGATTTTTATGCGCCATAATTCAGCCGTGCACCAAAACTGAAATCTTTAATGTGACTGATATAATTGCCTGAAATGTATGAATGCAACGTAACTTGTATGTCATAAGTCTATATACAAGTAAAACCCCTTTTTTCCATGTACCGATGAGCCGGATCCTCTTATAATCTACATTAATTTACAAGCAGGAATTTCAAATTCCCGCCTTCGCCAAACTAGTTTACTAGGTGATCCTTTCGACAGTAGCTTGCACAGCACAGTATTAAATATCTCGTATAATTTATACTAATGTATAAGTACCTGTATTCCATTCAATTACTCTTTTACTCTTTTACTTGTTTCAGTCATTTGACTGCGGCCATGGTGGAGTACCACCTGTAGTTGACCAAATCGACACCAGGATTTATTCTTTGTAAGCCTAGTACTTATTCTATCG
>NW_026415898.1:0-357 GCF_001194135.2 Octopus bimaculoides | reverse complement strand
TTATAACATGCGTTTTCTCCAATCCTTAAATTCTTAAATATATATATATACATATATATATGTATATAAAGTAGTATTCTTTCTTAGGAAATATATTGGACTGCTAAAAAGCACCTCTTCGAACTGTATTATACACCTTATATACAATTTATATTTTTTTAAATCACACCAAACTCTATGGGTCTTTTAATCGAAACTCTTAACCACTCTTGATTTCAGTACAACAAATGTTTTATCATTCCTCTTTTTCTCATACTTCCTTCCATAGTATCACACACAGGTTTTATTTACATGTATTTTATGTATATTAATATATATCTTTATATTTAATAAATATTCTTTAATATATTCACATGT
>NW_026415897.1:0-281 GCF_001194135.2 Octopus bimaculoides | reverse complement strand
TTCTTTTTTCTTTCCTTACCACATTACTTCTCAATCTTTACCATGATAATCATGATCAACTTCATTATTATTATTGCTATTATGATTATTATTATTATTATTACTGTTATTATTATTATTATTAGTAGTAGTAGTATTTGTGTTTTGTTGTTTCTGTTGTTATAATTATTATTACTATTAATATTATTATCATTATTGAATATTATTATTGCTACTGTTGCTCTTCTTATCATCATCATCGTCATCATCCCCATTATCATTTTTATCGTCGTCACCACCAC
>NW_026415896.1:1304-1736 GCF_001194135.2 Octopus bimaculoides | reverse complement strand
GCAGTCAAATGACTGAAACAAGTAAAAGAGTAAAAGAGTAAAGAGTAAAATATTTTTCTAGGAACGAATTACGATTTATAACATTGCTAATATAGGGAGTTATTGTTCTGCTTTATGATTTTCGCTTTGCGAGCGGTCTCCGGCAACGAATTAACTCGTATATCGAGGCATCAAGGCATTACAGTACACACACACACACACACACACACACACACACACACATGGTATTGTATTGTCCTCGTCCCCGTTACCTGGCAGTTTTGCAGAAAGTGTCCGGTGGAAGAAGTCTAGAGGCCGATTTGTTCGACTACGATCCTATAAGGCAGTCCCACAGCATGTCCACAATCCAATAAAACAAGTAAAAGAATAAAAAAAAAAGATATAATAGGTAATGAAGTTTAATTATTGTTCGTTAGCGAATGTGAGCAATGA
>NW_026415896.1:0-838 GCF_001194135.2 Octopus bimaculoides | reverse complement strand
AAATGGTGGATGGGGTTCGACATACAAAAAAAAAAAAACAAGTAGGGAAGTTGGTCAAGAGGTTAATGAGAATTAACTCAAGCCTATGAAAAGATTCATAAAATGTTCGTCTTATAAGTCACTTCTGTTGATCGTCATTATCATCATCATCATCATCATCATCATTATCATCGTGATCGTTGTCGTCGTCGGCCATCGTCGTCGACGCCATCATTATCATCATAGTCGTCGTCATCGTCACCATCATCATCAATATCATTATCACAGTCATTGTCGCTTACGTCGTTCATCGTCGTCGTCAACGTCGTAGTGGTGGTGTGACGTCGTCCTCAACGTCGTAGTGGTGGTGTGACGTCGTCGTCATACGTAAAAGTTTGCGTTGAAGTTTTGGCTTTAATTTCTCTTCGATTACTGCTTTTTAAAAAAAAAAAAAATTCTTTTTATTTTAATCGAAGGCGCATTATTCCAAAAATGACCCTCTCACTTTTAGCTATGTAGTATAGTCTTAGGTAGTGATGTTTTAAGTACTGTAGGTAATAATTTTTAGGGAAATTTGGTATTTTTTAACGGTCAAATACCACTATATAGAATCTGTCACACTAAATTTACTCTGGTTAATGTTTAACTCTTTACCCTTCCAAAAAATTTCCATGAGTTGTCCTAAACATCCATGCATATTTGCAGACTTTTAAGTAACCCTTGTTTTATACGCTCTTTGTAATATAAAGCTTTCTTTTCGTAATTCCCGAGTTACTCTGGTGATTTGGAAAAATTGATTATGCATTGACTCCAGGCAGATATATTCTGTGGATCACATCTGATATGCAGGAAAGGCAAA
>NW_026415895.1:1787-2003 GCF_001194135.2 Octopus bimaculoides | reverse complement strand
CATAATTCCTACCAGGAATAAGACCGAACCTGAGACAAACTAAAATAGTAATAATCCTGTCTACTAAAGATACAAGGCCTGAAATTTTTGGGGAGGAGCTTGTCAATTATATCAACTCATGTGTGTAACTGGTACTTTCATCGATCCCAAAAGGATGGAAAGCAAAGTCAACCTCTGCAGAATTTGAACTCAGAACGTAATGATGGATGAAGTGCT
>NW_026415895.1:0-232 GCF_001194135.2 Octopus bimaculoides | reverse complement strand
CACACACACACACATCAGATAGTAGGGTGTGATATGAGGGAGATTTGGCTGCTATTTCTACCAAGTCTAGGTACTATATAGAGGTATCCTTCATTGGCTTATACATGTATACATGCATATGACTGTAGAGTGTGATTTGATGGACACTTGGCTGCTATTTCTACCAGGTCTAGCTACCATATAGATTCATTGGGAGACCATTACATGGTAGCTAGACCTGTTAGAAATAGCA
>NW_026415894.1:177-445 GCF_001194135.2 Octopus bimaculoides | reverse complement strand
TACATATATATATATACATATATATATGCACATATACATATATTCATGTATGTGTATGTATTTCTGAGTTTGTGTGGAGGCTTGTATACATGTGTGTATGTTTTTATTATATATGTATGAATATGTATGTATATATATGTTTGTATGTGTGTGTGTGTGTGTGTGTACATATACATATATATACTCACGCACACACATCATGTATACGTTATATTTATGTATGTATGCGTGTATGTGTGTGTGTATATATGTATATATATATATATAT
>NW_026415894.1:0-167 GCF_001194135.2 Octopus bimaculoides | reverse complement strand
ATATATATATATATATACATATCATATGCATGTTATATTTATGCGTATGTATACACACACACACGCACACACACACACATATATATATACATATATATATATTCGCATAGCAGTGGATGTGTTTCTGTCAGTACAGTTACATAGGTAGAGATACTGATAGATAGATA
>NW_026415893.1:0-657 GCF_001194135.2 Octopus bimaculoides | reverse complement strand
TAAAATTTAACATTTAGGATTTTTCACACAATTTTATACAACAGCTTGTTTATATAAATATATATGCATGTGTATGAACGTACGTAATTATATATTATAGACAACACTTGCATATACGTGTATTTGTTTACAGTCATATGTATACATATATTTGAAAAAAGCGGCTATTTACCTCCATGTTTTACACGGGCGGGAGGCGGTTCTATGAGGAAATACATGCTAACCGTAACCAGATCACTTTTTCTAGAATACCTTACCGAAGGAGTTCTATCTATAAAAATAACAGGGTACATTTTGAGGTATATTAGGCTGCTGTCTCAAGCATTTCGTGCGACTACAATATCACGTTTTCACTGGATCGTTGCATGAGTTTTCCTTTGTCACGATTTTATTTTTTATTTTTTTGTGGGTGTTGTTTACATTTTTAATCTACTTGTGGTTGTAGGAGAAGCAAAATTAAGGGCGGGGGAATTCATTTCGCTTCCAAAAAACAGTTCGATTCATTTTCTAGATTGCTTGAAAGCAGCCAGTCGTTTGACTGTACTAAGCATTTCTTCAGCCTATTTCCTCAAAAACCACAAACCATCCACAAAAGTACACATACAAAATGAACGCATCTATAGACATACATTCACACATGCTGACTTACATACATAC
>NW_026415892.1:0-436 GCF_001194135.2 Octopus bimaculoides | reverse complement strand
TATATGTGTGCGTGTGCATGTTTAGGTGTATGTATGTGTGTCTATGAGTGTATATATAGCTATGTGTGTGTGTGTGTTTGTGTGAATGCATTGATGTATGAATGACTCCATGCATGTATAAATGTGTGTGTGTGTGTATGCATGTATGTGTGTAAGATTGCATATGTATATAGATATGTATGTCTATGGGTATATTTGATTCTCTTTTTTTATTATCTGTATATTACATATGTCCATGTGTGTATATATGCTACAAATGCTACATACATACATACAAACGTACATACACACACATACACTGCATATACACTCACCAAAGCATAAAACTACTCACAAAGAAACTCACATCTATCGATATACACATAGCCACACACACACACACACACACACACAAATATATAGATATGCACACACATATATATATATATATAGATAC
>NW_026415891.1:0-336 GCF_001194135.2 Octopus bimaculoides | reverse complement strand
AAAGGCAAAGTCAACCCCAGCAGAATTTGAACTCAGAATGTAAAGATGGATGATATGCTGCTAAGCATTTTGCATGGCATGCAAACAATTCTACCATATTGTCACCTTCATTACAAACAAGAATACTAATGGCCAGTGGAGTGAAGTCAGATTATATTTTCTAAATATTCTGTAAGGTTTATTGTCAAAATTACAGAAATGTTTACCACATTTCTGATGATTTTGTGGATTATTACCCTTCAGTTAGAACTTTTAGGAAAAGAAATGATAAAGAAATAATAAGAATTTTTTTAAATATTTCTTTTTACTTCCCTAACCCTAACCCTAACCCTAACC
>NW_026415890.1:0-340 GCF_001194135.2 Octopus bimaculoides | reverse complement strand
GAGACATCTCTTTTGAATGTATTGTTTGTAATATTTCCATAGGTGTTATTCTAAACTGCAATAGTAGTAAAGTAAGGAAGGAGGCGGCGAAGAGGAAGAAGACGAAGAAGTGGAAGAAAGAGAAGAGAGACTAATATGTGAATGCAGGTGATATAGTAGGATGTTAAATGGTCAAGTGACCTAAAAGTGGCTCGTTGTGGATTATACCAGTGATCGGGACTGTTTTTTAATGAATTCTTGAGTATCTCTTGAATGTATCATTTTTGATATTTGCGTGTATGTTTGTGTTATTCTAAGGCAGTAGTGGATATGTCGTTTGTTGTAGATACGTTCAAAAGGG
>NW_026415889.1:0-761 GCF_001194135.2 Octopus bimaculoides | reverse complement strand
ATATGTTTGTGACATATTTCAACTTCTAAAGGCAAATTCACTGCAGTTACCGCGGGAAAAATATTTTCTCTTGTGGTAAAAGATATAAAAACTCTTAATCTGTTCAGTGCTGCTCCCTGTCGGATTCAATGTTGTAGACAGTGTTTTAGCTAAAACTAGGTTTTTAAATCTGCCCAGAATTACCTCTCTTCGGTATTTCCCATTGATAACAGCTAAAAAGCTAGAAACACTGCGTCTGGGAATCCGACACGGGACAGAACTGGGCAGCTATGATATAGTGTTTTTACACCTTTACCATAAGAGAGAATATATATGTGAGTGTGTCTGTGTGTATGTGAGTGTGTCTGTGTGTATGTGTGTGTGTGCGCGTGCGTGTGCGCGTGCGTGTGTGCGCGCGTGTGTGTATGCTGCTCTGACTAGTTTTACGTTGGCAGCAAGAAGAACTTGCTATGGAAATCTCAGTATATCTAGTGGTATATTTTTGTACACCAATCACCTGAAGTGGCACTGATGAAAAATTTCCAATGGGACAAATGCAGGATGTGTCGAAACGATCGTCGTGCTGAATAGAGATTCGTACTAAATCCAACTTCCGTTTCCTTTATCAACTATAAAGTCAACAACACCGGAGATTTTCCGACATAGATCCATTGAAAATTATATCGTAATTATGGATGGTATCAGGTGGCCCAAACGGTGAATGCGCTTTAAATGATGTAGTAATAGACATTAACCCAACATCCAAATAGTAACATATATAT
>NW_026415888.1:0-226 GCF_001194135.2 Octopus bimaculoides | reverse complement strand
ATATATATATATATATATAAAAGCTGACACTCTAGCAGTTATGACAATGAGCATTCCAGTTGATCCAATCAACAGAACATCCTGCTCTGGAAATTAACATGCAAGCGGCTGAGTATTCCATAGACATGTGTAGTAATCTTAATGTAGTTCTCAGGGAGATTCAGTATGACAGAAAATGTGGCAAGGCTGGCCCCTTTGAAATACAGGTACTACTCATTTTTGCCAG
>NW_026415887.1:0-380 GCF_001194135.2 Octopus bimaculoides | reverse complement strand
ATATATATATGCATGTAAAAGCACCCCTGTGTAATTATCAGCAGAATATTTTAGGAAAGGACGCAGTCACTTCCAATTTTTCAACGTAAGAATTTTCGCCATCTTACTTGATAATTATCCGATAGCATCAAAACCGATTCGTGTAACATTGCAAATAAGAAGGAAATTTCTATAAGAAATTTTTCCCACGTTCTTAACTTTTATTCACTTCTAACCACTAATTATATTGTTGATAAACACCGTTATTTTTTCCCGCAAATTTTCTACTAATGCCTGCCCACCAACATAGGCAGACATGCAGATTTTATACGTATCCAATCGCATTCAAATATGCTTAAAATACCAGTGCACGCATGCACATATACATATACACACACATA
>NW_026415886.1:0-597 GCF_001194135.2 Octopus bimaculoides | reverse complement strand
ATTTCCAAAGGTCTCAGTCACAAGTCATTGCCTCGGTGAGGCCTAATGTTAGCTGTCCTAATTCATACTTCATTTACTATGGAAAATATTGCTAATTGGCCTTTGTAAACAGAAGATAAAATACATTACAAATTCATTAAATTATATCTGATTCAGTCAATATCTGGCTGTTCAGAATACCTTGATTATTAATGAAGACATGTGTTATAGTATTGAGACAGATACTGGTGGCTGAACTCACAGACTGCATAATAAAATTGAGAGGAATGGTTGTAAGTTATTCTGTAAACACATCTAACTCATTTTCTCATGGGAAAATGGACATTATAATAATGATAATTTTTCTGAATATTTTCTTTATAATCTTTATTTCATGTGAATGCCTTTATGTAAAATAATTATTTTTCCATTTTGTTAATTTCAGATCAGCACGCAAGTCCCAGTGGGAAGTTACTGTCCATGTCTCAAACAAAGTCATATTTACATCTGAAATAATATCTCTGTTACTTTGGATTCCTGACCTCCCTACACATTCTAAGAATTCTGGTAATGTTTAATTGTATGGAAAACCCTTCGTGCTCTTTCAATATCTTGGTT
>NW_026415885.1:0-206 GCF_001194135.2 Octopus bimaculoides | reverse complement strand
CAAGTTCATTGTGCCAAATATTCTCAACTCTCTCATAGGATATGCTAATGGTATTGGCTATTTGATTTGTAGTCAATCATGTGTTATCTATTACCATGTGGTGAACACCATTAATGTTTTCCTCTGCGGTGGCAGTTGCAGGACGTCCAGACAGTGAGTCATCTTCAAGACTCTCCTTTCCTCTCCTAAATTCAGCTGTCCACTTT
>NW_026415884.1:0-260 GCF_001194135.2 Octopus bimaculoides | reverse complement strand
AGATAGATAGATAGATAGATAGATAGATAGATAGATAGATAGATGTCCAATGTAACGAATGGAATAGATAAAGTCTGGATTACATATGTCTCATATTGAACCGAACTTCGGAAGTGGTAAATATCCAAATAAAGTGTATACCGCAGATTATTTTTCTGGCCAAGGATATCTTGATTAAATGAAGTTTTCATTAGCGTTAGGAAGCACATGCTGTGGAGGTGCAATGGCTCAGTGGTTAGGGCAGCGGACTCGCGGTCATA
>NW_026415883.1:0-376 GCF_001194135.2 Octopus bimaculoides | reverse complement strand
ATATGAATTGGCTTCTCCTCAATGCATACAACTTGTATCTAAATGTCCTTGTGCACCACAGTTCTGACAGCCTACTCCAACACCTGATGTTCTTTGACTTTTTGGAATCACCATTGATAATATTTTGAACCCATTCACTGAATTGTGGTGTCCTTATAGTGTCTGAATGTTTAGAATTATTATTTTTTCGTCTTTGATACAGCTGAAACATTTCCACCAGTGGTTTCTGGCTCCATTCAAACTGTGTATGAAAGATTTTACAACACTTAGCCATTAGGCGATTTCTAAATCACTGTTTCACAGATATGGCAACAATGATTGCATGTCTGTTCATTTCTTGAGTTAGCATTTTATGTACCATGAGCAATATGAAAGA
>NW_026415882.1:0-214 GCF_001194135.2 Octopus bimaculoides | reverse complement strand
TATATATATATATAATCACACACTATGACACTCTTGTCTTGTAAACCTCTACACAACTACACACACCCCAAGTAACCATATGTACCCCATACCACCACATACACATCACCTCTCCTTTATGCCTATCTCTATACACAGATACACTCCATTACATGCACACCACACCTTTTCTTCTTCCCTTCCTAACTCTACCCAATAGAACTGCATTTCTACC
>NW_026415881.1:0-314 GCF_001194135.2 Octopus bimaculoides | reverse complement strand
TTATGTTGGTGTATCAGAATAGAATGCCGTCTCTTGTGAAGTTTTCGAAACTCCTCACCTGAAATTTTTTTCCTTTTTCTTTTTTTCACCACATATTCCGATATGATCCGAATCTACACCATCTGAAGAATATTTGTAGAGAATTTCATTTAAAAATATCCATTTGTGTGGAAGTAAAGTCGAGTCCCGATTCTGTCAAAACAAATCCCGTTATATAGAAGTTAACTCACACTACTGTGAATAAAAACAAAGCTATGTTTATCGAATAAATGATGTGAAAGTAGTATTAATTATATCTCACCTCTGGTTTAATT
>NW_026415880.1:0-368 GCF_001194135.2 Octopus bimaculoides | reverse complement strand
GGGTTTCTCTTTTCTATGCACGTCTTCCATCTAAGGCAGAATGGTGTGAAGGTCTACATTTCATAAGATATCATAGTCTGAGTGGGGGAAATTCGGGCTGCTATTTCTGGCATTGAAACCATCACACAAAGTGTTGCTCAACTTTGTTGACATTCAGATATCTTCTTAGGTGCACTCGCACGTTATTTATGGCTTACATTTTCCTATTTTTGTTGTTGTTGTTGCTTTTGCCGTTATTGCTGTTGTTGCTTCTGTTGCAGTTATTGTGTTTATTTTGGTTGCTGTTGTTGTTGTTGTTGTTGTTGTTGTTGCGCGTTGCTACTGCTTTGACCCAGGTCAATTCTGATCGAGCTGACATATGGCGAAAT
>NW_026415879.1:0-272 GCF_001194135.2 Octopus bimaculoides | reverse complement strand
TGTTACTGTTGTTGTTGTTGCTACTGCTGCTCTGCTCTGCTGCTGTTGTTTTTATTGTTGTCACTACTGCTGCTGCAGCTGGTGGTGGTGATGATGATGATGATGATGATGATGATCGCGATGATGATGATATTCGCGATAAAGATTATGATGATCGCGATGATGATGATGATGTTAATTTCGGCAACTGTTTCTCGTCACAAGAATTTCGTGTAAAAAGCGTAAAAAAAAAAATATAGAAGGAGAAAGGCAGAGGAAAAGCCACGCTTTTA
>NW_026415878.1:0-335 GCF_001194135.2 Octopus bimaculoides | reverse complement strand
AGACAAGTGAACAAACCAGTGGACTTCTTTGCTGCCTCCCCTATAACCAGCGAGGCATTTACGATGGAATACATCAACATTAGTGAAGAAGATGTACTACTAGCTATACATGAAGTGGACACAAACTCAACTGCTGGCCCTGATGGTTTCCCAGCAATCCTCCTTAAATCGTGTAAGCATGCCCTGGCAAAACCCCTCCAGGTCCTCTTCCAGAGCTTTCTCGCAAACGGAAGACTGCCAAGCAAGCTGAAGGAGGGAATAATATGCCCAATCCAGAAAGGGGGGAGCAGAGCAGATGCCAACAACTATAGGCCTATCTCTCTGACTTCACACAT
>NW_026415877.1:0-248 GCF_001194135.2 Octopus bimaculoides | reverse complement strand
ATTATTATTATTATTATTATTATTATTATTATTATTATTATTACGCCGGGCAAAATGCTTAGCAGTATTACGTCTCTTTTTACGCTCCGAGTTCAAATTCTGCCTGGCCGACGTTGCTTTTTATCCTTTAGAATTTTATAAATTAAGTACCATTTGAGTACTGGGGGTCGATGTAATCGACTTAGCCCCCTACCCCCAAAATTGCTGGCCTTGTGCCAAAATTTGAAATCTTCATCATCATCATCATC
>NW_026415876.1:0-438 GCF_001194135.2 Octopus bimaculoides | reverse complement strand
ACATAAAACATTAATGAAAAATGTTGCCCGTCAAACCAAAAAGATCCCTTAATGATATTGTGAAGAGGTTTATAGCCTCAATTTGTAAATTTGTTTAATTTATAAAAGAACAATGTTTTAGAGAAGCAGAGTTCGGCGGGCGGCTTCTGTCTTCTCCCATTAATATCATCGTGTTTATCATTCATCTCATCTCATTAATGTCTTCGTCCAGCCCGCAGCTATTCTATGTACTGCCCTCGTCGCAAACTATGTCAATAAAAGTAGCTATAGGCGCAGGAGTGGCTGTGTGGTAAGTAGCTTGCTTACCAACCACATGGTTCTGGGTTCAATACTGATTTTTGGCAATTTTCCGGAACCTCCGTATCAGACGTGTATTTGATGGACTATATGTAGAGATGGACTATATGTAATCTGAACCTTTCCCCCCCTTATTTATTA
>NW_026415874.1:0-264 GCF_001194135.2 Octopus bimaculoides | reverse complement strand
TACATACATACTAGGAGAGACACCCGGCGTTGCACGGAATTAAAACGGCATAGTTATTTTTATTCTTTTACATGTTTCGGTCATGTGACTGCGGCCATGCTGGACCAACCCCTTTAGTCGAAGAAATCGAACCCAGGATTTATTCTTTGTAACCCTAGTACTTATTCTATCGGTGTGTTTTGCCAAACGGCTAAGGTAAGGAGACATAAACACTGCAACATCGGTTGTTAAGCAGTGGTGGCGGTACAAATACACACACACACA
>NW_026415873.1:0-376 GCF_001194135.2 Octopus bimaculoides | reverse complement strand
ATATATATATATATAAAAGTATGCATATACATACATATATATATGTACGTATATGCATGCTTATATTTAAATATATATATATATGTAATTTTTTATGTAATTCCATGCATGCTCGTATGAGTGTAAGTTTATTTCGAAACATACCGTCAAGACTATATAGAAATGAATGAATTATTACGTTTATACATATCTATGTATGTACATAAGACTAATTATTTATACGAGAAAAAAAGTAGTTACCATAACTAATTTATTCGTCTATTAAATATTTACCTTTCAGAAGACATATTTTTAAACTTTGTTGTTATATAATTACACACACACAGGCAGACACCCACCCACACACACACACACACACATATATATATGTACCTAT
>NW_026415872.1:0-377 GCF_001194135.2 Octopus bimaculoides | reverse complement strand
TTGAGCGGGATGGGCTACTCGACCTGAAGCAAATTCTAACTGGACCCCACCTGCGAGGTCATGGGCTGTTTATCTTGATATGAGATCACCGTGTCGCGCACATATGATTGTGATGCATATACCTGGTGTACCCTTATCAGACGGGTAGTCATGATGGGTATAATGGGCTTCGTATATTTTACCCCAGTGTCATTTTGATGGCATGCACTGCTCTCTCACTCAATAATAATAATAATAATAATAATAATAATAATAATAATAATAATAATAATAAATTAAATTAAAAATAACAGTATAAAATATAAATAAAACAAAATTAAAATAAACAAATACGATAAGAATAAATACAATTTTCCCCTTCCTCATCATCATCATCA
>NW_026415871.1:503-906 GCF_001194135.2 Octopus bimaculoides | reverse complement strand
TATATATATATATATATATATATACACACACACACACACACAAACACATAGTATTAGATGTAGTAACCATTTTGCAGTTTTACACAAATATACATACACGAGCACGTGCACACACACACACATATATATACACAAACATTCCTAAGCGTATATGTATACACACAGATGTTTGTGAGTGTGAAAAAAAGAGAGGCAAATTTTTGATTTGCTATCCTTTGCCTGAACCTGTATAAATATATATACACCCATGTGCTCATACATACACATGCATATATGCAGGTTATACGCACACACACATATCCATAAACATATATATATGTATATATATAGACATACACTCATTCATACATACAAACGGACGTACATACATGCATACATACACACGTATTCATACATACAAACA
>NW_026415871.1:199-493 GCF_001194135.2 Octopus bimaculoides | reverse complement strand
ACGGACGTACATACATGCATACATACACACGTATTCATACATACAAACATGCATGTATAGATATACATACATATTAATACATACATACGTACGTATATACACACATGCATATATAGATATATGTGTATACATACATATACATACAAGTACATACACACATACATACATGTGGAGTGTGCATGTAGAGAAGAGAAGACAGACCAACAAATATCTAAACACATGTATGACAGTATATGTGAGACAATATGTCAGTAAAGGTATGAAGATAAGAGAGAGAGAGAGAGAGAGAGAGAG
>NW_026415871.1:0-189 GCF_001194135.2 Octopus bimaculoides | reverse complement strand
AGAGAGAGAGAGAGAGAGAGAGAGAAAGAGAGAGATAGAGAGAGAGAGGGGATATACAGAGGGATAGATAGATAAATAGGTAGACACAGAACAATAGATGCATGTGTGTGTGTGTACACACATATAGGTAGAAAGACAAATAGACAGACAGACAGACAGATAGATGGAGATGGGAAATGAGGAAGAGAA
>NW_026415870.1:0-251 GCF_001194135.2 Octopus bimaculoides | reverse complement strand
GTAGACGGAAACTGAAAGAAGCCTGTCGTATATGTATATGTATATATATAGGAGAAATATGAAAATATAAAAGGAGCAAAAATACTGGAGATTCAGTATACACCATGTGGTGAAATTATGAGTTGAAAATATGTGGGGAACATATATAAAAAGTGGAAGAAAAATGCCTTCGTTTCACATAGTTTAATATCTATTTATACAGAATTTTGTTTTTAAATATATACATATTTTATGGATGTAGTGATATCCAA
>NW_026415869.1:0-200 GCF_001194135.2 Octopus bimaculoides | reverse complement strand
ATATGTGTGTTTGTAAGAATTTCGTTTATATCAGATCAGATAGAGACTTTGAACTTGGTTTTGGTTTCCTTTCTGTTATATATATATATTTTTTCTTTTTATTTCTTCGTAAATGCATCTCTGTTTATTTAAGTTCACGTTCCGCATCACATGTGTGAACAACATATGCAACCATGGGCAATTGTAAGGCCCTCATCTAC
>NW_026415868.1:0-269 GCF_001194135.2 Octopus bimaculoides | reverse complement strand
CTCTTTTTTTAAACCTAACACAACTCTCAATTCTCATGCATCCTTATTTTACCAACCATTATATACATGAATTACCATTGAACTTTAAAAGCTCAAAGTCAATATAATGTATTGGTATATTTATTTTTTTATATATTATTTTTTTTATATATTATTTTCTTCATTTTGTACTTCTTTGTAAAAAACATTTTCATTCTCCCTCTTCTTGAAATTTGCTATGCAATGAAAGCCGGTTAGAAATCTTTATTAAAATATACTTCCAGTTTAGC
>NW_026415867.1:0-256 GCF_001194135.2 Octopus bimaculoides | reverse complement strand
GTATATATAATTAGCTTGATGCAAGACCTACAATGGTTTCAATGTTATAATAGAAATGAAAGCTAAATTAATTTCCCATTTTAATTGCTAAAGATTGGTTAATGGGCAGTGGATAAAATAGAGGCAAGCTTCTATTTTATCCATTTAAATGTACAGAGGGTGTGCATGTACATCTGTTTGCTTGTATATATGTGTGTGTGTGTGTGCATATATTGGTATGTGCATGTGCGGCGAACTGGCAGAATCGTTAGCACGC
>NW_026415866.1:0-481 GCF_001194135.2 Octopus bimaculoides | reverse complement strand
TTGTAGTGGCTCTTCTTATAGACTGAGAAGGCTTATGCCCACATACTTGGGATTCCGCTTCAGGTTCACCTGTCGGCTCCGTTTCAGGTTCAGCTGTCGGTTCTGTTTCAGGTTTACCTGTCGGCTCCGTTTCAGGTTTACCTGTCGGTTCTGTCTCAGGTTTATTTGTCGGTTCTGTTTCAGGGTTTGATTTTGAAACACAGCAACACTTGTCGTGGTAGAAAATATATCCATTTTGACAAGCTATCAGCTTCCATGAACTGCCTCTCAGTTCGTAATAATAACGTTCATCTCTAAATGTTCCTCGTCGTTTATTTGACAATCTATCCAGACAGAACTTTGGGGAAAATTCAGTTTCTCCCTCCGGTTGTGCAGGTGTTGTACCTGTCGAAACACAACAACATTTTTTGTCGTTGAATCGACTTCCAGCATCACATGATATTTTCACCCATTTGCCTCCCTTGGTCATCTGCTCGTAAAC
>NW_026415865.1:0-409 GCF_001194135.2 Octopus bimaculoides | reverse complement strand
TGTATGTGTATGTATATGTGTGTATGTATGCATGTATGTATGTATGTATGCATGTGTGTCTGCATGCATGCATGTCAGTATGTATGTATGTTTGTAAGTATATATGTATATTTGTATGTATGCATGTATGTATGCATGTATTCATGCATGTATACATGTATCTATGTATATTTGTATGCATGCATGTATGCATATTTGTATGCATGCATGTATGCATATTGAATATATATACACACGTAAACGCACACACATATAAATATACATGCATACATGATGGCTGCAACTCAATTTCGAGTAATGCCATGACTTGATCGTTCTCTTTAACGTGAGCAGCACAGATGTGACTTTGCAGTCCTACCAAGAATGAATACTCCTTTGTACAGATGTGGCAACGATGGGCGCCTATTGC
>NW_026415864.1:0-229 GCF_001194135.2 Octopus bimaculoides | reverse complement strand
ATATATATATATATATATATTGATCCTACATTGTAATGTATGTATGTTCCTCATATATGAATATATATATTGGTGTGCGTGTGTGACTGTATGTTTGTATACAGTGGCGGACTGGCCAGATTGCCACTTTGCCCGATCGCAAATGGGCCCTTGCGCCATTAGAATCCACTTATGAGAGCCAAGTTAGTACCTAGGGGCTCAACCCCTGAAGTTTGAGAATTTTTTATTT
>NW_026415863.1:0-335 GCF_001194135.2 Octopus bimaculoides | reverse complement strand
ATTTTATTTAAAAGAATTCCAACTCTGTTTTTTATGTTTTATTTATACTCATGTAAAATTAATGTGGGATATTGAATATGGAATATAGAATATATAATATAAAATATAAAAATGGATGGTACAATGAAATGAAGTATTGAATGTCTTATTGAATATATGGAATATGTCTTATTGAATATATGAAATATTGAGCGTTCAATATAAAGGATTAAATATATAAAGGCGAATACGTATTTTCTATACCATGTGGTATTTCATCATGGCCGGTATGACAGACTGTATCAGACACCGGCCATGATGAAATACCACAAGGTATAGAAAATACGTATTCGCCT
>NW_026415862.1:0-540 GCF_001194135.2 Octopus bimaculoides | reverse complement strand
ACCGAGGCTGCTGCCGTATCTCGTTCTTATGTGAGATGCAGTGGACGGTAGCTTTGGCAGCATGCAGTGGCGACACGTGCGGGCATTCCTGTAGAACGTGGTGCCAAAGTTTGGCACCAGTCCTTCCAGTATTTTCCATATGTATATTATTACATATCACTCCCGCCTGCGCTCAAGGGAGTAGAGACCTAGTGCCATCAGTCACTCCCTGTAGTTCGTCTGTTGGACTGTGGCGATCTTTTTTGTATAGTGCCACTGAATTGCCTCGAGTTCTGCTGTCCGCCTAACACTGTGTGGTGACCACAACTGAGAGCAATAGTCTAGGCGGCTCAGAACAAATGTCTTCCACAGAGTCAACATGACTTTTTGATCCCTTGTACGGAATGTCCTCAGTATCCACCCTGCCAGTTGTCTGCACTTTGCTGTCAACTTGACAATGTGCATGTGAAATGAAGCATCACTACACATGTTGATGCCCAGATCTGCCACAGTTTGTGGTTCTGGGATTGCATTACCTCCAGGCCCTGTGTATGCCAGTTG
>NW_026415861.1:0-257 GCF_001194135.2 Octopus bimaculoides | reverse complement strand
ATTTTGGACAAACATTGTTTGGAAACTCAACAATGCTTTGTTTGTTGTCTTGTGCTTGATTTTTATTGTATTTTTATCTTGTGTGTAGTCAAGAAGTTCTGTTCCACTATGTGCACTTTGGGTAAATTGTCTTTTACCATAGCTTAAGATCAGTGGTTCTCAGTGGTGGTCCATATGGCCCTTGGGGTTCCATATAAGAATTTGTTGTTAGAATTGGTTATACTTATGCATTGCACAAAATATTTTCACAGTTTTTT
>NW_026415860.1:0-434 GCF_001194135.2 Octopus bimaculoides | reverse complement strand
TAAATGTTTGTCGATCGTATTTGAAAAAGATGTGTGGCTATTTTTTTTTTGTTGCTATCACGGTGAAGGATGGAGTTCGAAATAAGTTACAATTCCCGCCAATTAGTATGAGATATGTATATGAAAATGAAACCATTAAAATGAAAGTATCTGTCATTACAGTATCGAAATGTGATTGTTTCAGTTTTGATACTGAAATAGTTTTCTTTTACTGTCAGTGTTTCTCCTTCCTTTATTTTTGTATTTGTTGTTGGATCGTTCGTAAAGGTTCGTAAGAGAAAGTAGGAGTTGAAAGGATTTGTAAAGGCAGTAGAAAGAGGAAATTAGATTTTATTAGGGGGGGAAATGTTAATTTGTGTAGTTTTATGGATTTTATTCGTTATCACTTATTGTATTTAGAATATTAATTCCGATTCTTTAATTCAAGAAATTTG
>NW_026415859.1:0-210 GCF_001194135.2 Octopus bimaculoides | reverse complement strand
AATAAAACTACTGAACAATAATAATAATAATAATAATTATTATTATTATTGTTATTATAATCATTTCTACTATGGGCACACGGCTTGGATTTTATGGGGAGGAGTACAGTCGATCACATCGACTACGGCGGAATTTGAACTCAGAACGTAGCGACGGGCAAAATGCCGCTAAGCATTTCGTCCAGCGTGCTAACGATTCTGCCAGCTCGC
>NW_026415858.1:0-293 GCF_001194135.2 Octopus bimaculoides | reverse complement strand
GTTTCTAGTTCGTCTAATTCTTGAATTTGTTGTAATTGGAATTCACTTATTAGATATTCCTTTGCCTGCTTTGTTACTGAGTAAGATGCTTTCTTGGTTTCATGTTTTGAGACAAGTTTTAGCATCCAGTCCTCAGAGTTTTTCAGATAGGTGTCTAGGCCAATTGTGGCTACCTTCATTGTTAATGCCAGCTGTAGACGTCCTCGGCCTCCCGCTTTTCTTGGCAGATAAAGACGTTCTATTTCTGCCTTAAGGTGGTGCATTCTATGCATTGTCAACAATTTTCGTATTTT
>NW_026415857.1:0-152 GCF_001194135.2 Octopus bimaculoides | reverse complement strand
TCATCATTGTCATCATCATCATCATCGTCATCATCATCATCATCATCATCCTTGTCATCGTCATCATCAATATTGCCATTGTTGTCATCATCCTTGCCATCGTCGTCATCATCAGCCTTGCTATCATTGTCATCATCATCATCATCACTATC
>NW_026415856.1:0-665 GCF_001194135.2 Octopus bimaculoides | reverse complement strand
ATATATAGACACATATATATACAACATGCACACATATATGTATATATACAAACACACACAACTCACGTATGCACGTGACTGCAGACGCACCTATACATGTACACACATACCCACACGTAAGTTCGTTTCCTGTAGTTGCTATTTTATAACTTTAATTCTGAGAATCAATGTTAACCTGATATATTCAAATAAATTATCGTTTTGTACTCATTTATGCACTAATTCTACAACAACACTTTATACGTTGTCATCACCTCCTGCTTTGTTCCATACAACGCTTTAAAACGTTGATTACATTTATCGAAAGAAAAATTGTTTGAAATAGCACAGTAACCTTAAAAGTAACAAGATTCATTGATTTATGTAATCAAAGAAATAAACAGTTGGATAAGAAACCATTGTAGAAGTGTCAAAATCTTTAGAATTTCATGTTTATCAACCGCTGTTGAGTAACCTTATTTACTGTTGCAAAGGCGTCAGAAGCTATATATATCACTTGAAGTGCTTGTGTGTACATATGCTTTTTTTCGTTGGAATTTACCAGCGTTCTTCAGAAATGGGGCTGCAAATAAAATCATATAAAATGACATGGTTTTCTTGTTTGATTGAAAGCAGACGACAAATGATACTCTTAGGCCACCTTTGAAATTGTGAGTATATATATA
>NW_026415855.1:0-1007 GCF_001194135.2 Octopus bimaculoides | reverse complement strand
ATATATATACATATATAAATATATATATTTGGGTGCGAATGGTTTTTTTTATACAGCGCCGTTTTTACAGTTCTGTAAAGAATAATAATGGTAGTTTTATATAAGCTTAAAGCTTATGGCGATCACCGTGCAATGATTAAGGAAAATAGTCTAAGCAGAATAAGTTCTAGGCTTACAAAGAAGAAGTCCTGTGGTCGATTTGTACGACTAAAGGTGGTGCTTCAGCATGGTCGCAGTCAAATGACTGAAGCAAATAAAAGAATAAAAGATTATTCATGTGTATGTATGTATATATATGAATGTTTTATATATATAAATATAATGTATGTATGTATGTGTGTATGTTTGCATGTATGTACGTATATTATATATACACATACACATAATGTGCATATACATCAGAGTAAATACATAAGTAGCTAAAAATCAACGATCACCGCCGTATGTTGACTCCCAATGCAGTAAAATCTAATGTGTGTGTGTGTGCACATACGACCCCATCACACACACACACACACACACACACGTACACACATAGTCATTAGTTCAAACGCGGGAGCGGATTTGCTGCTGCTGTCCTCTACTGAAACAATGACATTTTTGTCCTAATTAGATCCAATTAGATCTAATTACATACAAATATGAAGTAATATATGCAATTGACAATGAAGCAGCTGAAATAAGTCTTCAGCCAACCCACAAACCAATAATCATTTTCAATGTGCTTCGGTTTCACGGATCAAGTGTTAATCGTTATTTCTCTCTTTGTAACAAACCATTTTTGTTTGACTTACTTTCGGCCGTTTTCTTCTTTATCTCTTTCTCTTTCTCTTTTTGTTTTTTGTCTCCTCTCTTTTCTATCTTTCTTCCAGTCCTTCTCTTTTCTCTGTCTATCTTTTTTTTTTATTTTCCTCCTCTGTCTCTTTCTTTCATTCTTGTTTCTACTGTATCTTTTCTCCTACTCTCTTTTACTCTTTTACTTGTTTCAGTCATTTGACTGCGGCCAT
>NW_026415854.1:1225-2287 GCF_001194135.2 Octopus bimaculoides | reverse complement strand
TATATATATATATATATATATATATATACACATGCATATATACATACACATACATATACACATACTACATCATGTATATACACCTACATAATGGACTCTTCCATCAATTGTTTTTACATTTAATTTGACGTAAAAACAAACACTAATATAAACATATCTATTTATGTGTGCGTAGATATATGTACAGATGCATGTCTATCTTTGCGCATGATAACATGTCACATGATAAAACTCTGGAATGTATTACAAAATTTTACAGTTCCATTAATGACATTTAATGGCAAGTCTTTAATTAATATATTTATGCATAAATATATTAATGAAGCGTGTGGCACATGCGCGTGCCTGAGAACAAATGCACAAAGCAGATGCGTATTTAACTAGTCTGTGAGTAAATAAATGAAAAGTATGTGTGCTTGTTTTAGTGACAATTCACATGTGTGATAAGCGAACATATCTAGTGCATGAATGTTAAAAATTATATTCAGCTGTAATAAACACATAATCAATCATTCAATAATTGCCTCTCTGGGAATCGAACTATAGATTTTTTCCAATCTGATATTACCTCCATTCTGCTACCGATATGATTGTAGATATTTCGATATCAGTAATATTTCTACGTAATAAATATCAAGTTAAAATTCTAAATCGTATGTTATATATTTGTTATATTTGAATACAAAATAGTAATATTGGTTTCAACTTTTGACACAAAGCCAACTATATCGGGGGAGGGTGGAAAGCCGATTACATCGCCCTCGCTTCCTCATTGTTCAACTGGTTCCGAAATGATGAAAGGGAAAGTCGACCTCAACAAAATTTGAAATCATAACGTAAAGACGGACGAAATGCCGCTAAGAATTTTGCTAACAATTATGGTAACCATTCAGCCAACCCGCTACCTTAAATAATCCACGTCAAGTTAATCATATTCACATCTCTAATACACAAGCAAGCACATATTATATCATATACATAAGTATATAATACGTAAATCATATACATAAATGCGATATAATCATATATATATATATATATATATATATATATATATATATA
>NW_026415854.1:0-1120 GCF_001194135.2 Octopus bimaculoides | reverse complement strand
ATATATATATATATATATATATATATATATATATATATACAGGCAGGTATAACTCTGATATATATGTTTGAGTGTGTGTTAGTGTGTGTCTTCATGCGTGTTTGCATGTGTGTCTGTGTATCTACAGGGTGTCCACAAAGTCTGGGTACATGCGGATTAACACATTAAGAAATTATTTCTTATATTTAATTGTTTATGTTATGATTTTATTTACTCCATGTACCCAGACCTTGTGGACACCCTGTATTTCGTAATAATGTGTGCCCCGATGCAATATTTAATATGAATGGAAGATATGAATGCATGAATACCGTTTGGACCGTAACTAAAGGCCTTAATGGTAACACTTTTTCTTATATAACTAATATAATTTCTAATGGCTCTGATTATAGAGGTTGGTCTACTGAATAGATTCAGGCATATTATGGTTTCATCACAAACGGGTGTATTATATACATATACATTGATACAAATAGATAAATGCAATACATATAGACATACGCACATATGTATACACGCACAAACACTAGTATGCCTATGATGAATGTATACATATATGCAAGTTTGTGCGCGCGTTTATGTATGCCTATGCATCTGTGTATATATAAATCCATATACACACATATATGCAAACATAAATATATGTATACGCATATTCACAAACATATATTTACAAACTCAGACACATATACACACATATATGCATGTATAACATGTAAGCAATTATACATACATTATACGTACACTCATACACATATTTATACACACACATTTATGTATACATGCATAGATGTAAATACATACACATCACATGTATGTATAGAATAATATGAATACACACACGTATTATATAGGCATGCGTTCATATAAATGTATATATATAGTCACATATACACATAATGGATAAGCTCGTTCATATATATATACATGTATGTATATATGTATGTCTATCTCTCTCTCTCTGTTTCTATCTATCTATCTATCTATCTATCTATCTATCTATATTTGTCTTGTTTTCTATTTGTGTCTTTCGTTGTTCGAAAAAACAGTTCATATTCCATGTAATCGTACTTCGGATTTTTTGTTGTACACGTTTCATGACGTCCTGTGCCCACATATG
>NW_026415853.1:0-283 GCF_001194135.2 Octopus bimaculoides | reverse complement strand
TGATGTAGCAAAATCTTTTATCGAATATTCTAACTGTATCTTTTGTCTTCTACTTGTTTCAGTCGTTGGGCTACGGCCCTGCTGGTGCACCATCTTGAAGGGTTTTGTCGAACAAAGGGATTTCAGTATTTAATTTTTTTTAAACCTGATACTTATTCTGTCAGTTTTACTTGCCGAACCACTAAGTTTAGGGGTCGTAAACAAACCAGCTCAGACATCTGCATTGTTATATACAAACATGCATATATGAATACATACATTCATATACACATACATACATACA
>NW_026415852.1:498-607 GCF_001194135.2 Octopus bimaculoides | reverse complement strand
ATATATATATATATACACACACATACATACATATATATACACATCATCATCATCGTCGTTTTTATGTCTGCTTTCCATGCTAGCATGGGTTGGACGATTTGACTGAGGA
>NW_026415852.1:0-254 GCF_001194135.2 Octopus bimaculoides | reverse complement strand
TACATACATACATATATATACACATATACATACATATATACATACACACATACATATATACATATATATAGATATATACATTCATACATATACATACATCATCATCATCATTTAATGTCCGCTTTCTATGCTACCATGGGTTGGACGATTTGACTGGGAACTGGTGAACCAGATGGCTACACCACACTCCAATCTGATCTGCAGGGTTTCTACAGCTGGATGCCCTTCTTAATGCCAACCACTCCGAGAGTGTA
>NW_026415851.1:0-372 GCF_001194135.2 Octopus bimaculoides | reverse complement strand
TTATTCCGTCTAAAGGCTACAATAGGCGGCTGAGGAAATATCTGTTTGAACTGACTTGGACTTCATCTTTACCATAAAGTTTGAGGTCATCCATAAATAACAAATGGCTGACTTTCTGTTGGCGGCTTTTGAATACATACCCAACTTTGCTTTCCTCAGAATCAGTGTTAGTGGTATCAAATACAGTACAAAGATCAGTGGAGACAGGCAGTCCCCTTGGAAGATGCCCCTCCTAATTTCTACTGTCTCTAAGCTTCTTCTGTATGCTGCCAGGTCCTTCCTCCAATTCGCCATACTTTTTCCAAGAAATCGCTCAACATTCTTAGAGCAGAAGAAAACAACATAGCATGGTATATAAAAAATGCCACAGAA
>NW_026415850.1:0-270 GCF_001194135.2 Octopus bimaculoides | reverse complement strand
TATATATATATATATATATACATACACACACATATATATGTACATATATACATGCATATATACATACATATATATGATGGCTGCCAACTTGCTTTTGAGAAGAACCATTGCCTGATTTGTTTATGTCCTAGAATATCATCAATAAACTGCACGAATATGGCTTTTTAGGCTTGCCAAAGACTTACATGCTTTTTGACAATTAGTGCAAGCAAATTTGGTGATTGTATAGTTTACAGGTCCATGAACTTTACTATGCCTTTTCATATATAT
>NW_026415849.1:0-290 GCF_001194135.2 Octopus bimaculoides | reverse complement strand
TACTTACATACAGAACCTAATAACGCATACATATGGGTTTATACAAATACGTACACAGTTATATATCCTTACATATACGTAGATATGTACACATATACACACATATATATATACTTACAAACATACGTACACCCCCCCACACAAGTATACATGTATACATACATACACAGATACACTCATCCACACACATATATACCCATATACACACATATACATATATATATACATATACATATATATATATATAAACATATATACATATATCTACATACAAATACATACATATATAT
>NW_026415848.1:0-276 GCF_001194135.2 Octopus bimaculoides | reverse complement strand
GCGTGCGTATGTCTGTGTGTGTGTGAGTGTGTATGTTTGATGGGGTGTGCACGACAGAGAGTAATGTTGATGGTGTATGGGTATATGAGAGAGAGAGATAACTGAAATTTATCATTCAGTTTATTTATTTATTAATATGTATATATGTATGAATGGCTTCAGTGACATGCACGCACGCAGGTTGTTTTAATCGATTTTCTCTAAGTATGGGGACTATGAAAAAAATAGCGCATTCCAATCTATGCACCCGTCTCCACATGTGTGCCATTTTTCACG
>NW_026415847.1:0-320 GCF_001194135.2 Octopus bimaculoides | reverse complement strand
TGCCCATACACATATGTATGTAAATATATATGTGTGTATGTGTGTGAGCGTGTGTGTGTGTATATATCTACATATATGTAGGTAGCTAAGTAGGTTGCTAAGTAGGTAGGTAAATAGATGTATAGATATATGTTTGTGTATATAGTTTTGTAGGAATGTATGTATTAGAGCTGAATGTGAATATCGCTATATACGTGTAACTGTATGTATATATTTGCTAATACTTCTCTGCATGTGTCAATGTATGTGCATATGTGTGCATATATTTATTTGCGTGTATGTGTGTGGGTTATCATGTATAGCTTCCACATGCTCAATAA
>NW_026415846.1:0-431 GCF_001194135.2 Octopus bimaculoides | reverse complement strand
TGTGTGTGTGCATATGTGTGTGTGTATGTGTGTGTGTGTGTATGTGTGTGCACCAGTGGGTAGGTTGGATTTTGTACTAACTACAACCCCTAAGAGAGAGAGAGAGAGGTTGTGGAGTGAGAAATAGTTCTACAGAAGTAAAGCCGAAAGCTAAAGTCGGAATTTTAGATAAAGTTTTCCAGGCTCCCATAAATGTGACTTCAAGCACATGTTCCCGGGTTCAGTCCCACTGCGTGGCACCTTAGGTAAGTGTCTTCTATTATAGCCTCGACCGGCCAGAGCCTTGTGAGTGGATTTGGTAGACAGAAACGGAAAAAAGCCCGTTTGTATATAGATAGATATATATATACATACACACACATACACATACATATATATATTCTTTTCCTTCTTTCAGTCATTTGTATGTATGTATGTATGTATGTATGTAT
>NW_026415845.1:0-450 GCF_001194135.2 Octopus bimaculoides | reverse complement strand
ATCACTTCTAAGGAAAGGGAAGGTGTAAGCATTATGCATGGACATGGCTAAAAAGGATATGGTTATAAAGGTTTCTCTGGTTAGAGTGGCAACACTCTTATAGGTTGGGGGTTTTTACTACTATCAAAATGTTGAGGAATTAAACCCTAAGTATATAGGTCAAATAGGGCTTTTTCTTTAGTCTGAATAGAGTATCAGTATTGTTTTACAGATATCAATATTAGTTTAAAACAATATTTTAACAATAAGAGGTATGTTAATAATAATAAAATGTAATGTAATTAGTTTATACAAAAATCATGAAGTAATGTCAGTATTGAATTCAGAGGCTATAGATAAGGTGTAAAGTCTAAGGATATTAAGTATATTGGGCTCATGAAAACTATTTTGAATTATTTCAAAAATGATTTTAAAATTTTAGCTGATATATATAATAATACTATTATGAAG
>NW_026415844.1:0-358 GCF_001194135.2 Octopus bimaculoides | reverse complement strand
CAGACAGACAGACAGACACACTTTCTCATTTTTATATATATAGATATATAATGTTTCACCAAAAAGGAAAACTATAATCGTCATTAAATTTGACTTAAGTATTAGAAACAAATAGCCATTTCAAAAACGTCCGTCTTCTCTGCCCCACCATATATAATATATATAAATAATTGAGATTCAGTTCAATTAGGTACTTAAGTTGAAGCACCAAGTCAGTGCCATATTAACCTGTTGCTTAAATCTCAGCAATGGAGCACCGCATCCCCATTCCATAAAATGTGTTTATGGGGTGAAAAATTCTGAAAAACATCAATAAATGTCAGTGACAAAGAAACGAGGAAGGTTTGAAAAAATTCAT
>NW_026415843.1:0-237 GCF_001194135.2 Octopus bimaculoides | reverse complement strand
ATATTATAATATGATCTAACATAATATAATATATATATTATAATATGATCTAACATAATATAATATATATATATTATAATATGATCTAACATTATATATATATAGGCGCAGGAATGGCTGTGTGGTCAGTAGCTTGCTTACGAACCACATGGTTCCGGGTTCAGACTCACTGCGTGGTACCTTGGGAAAGTGTCTTCTTCTATAGCCTCGAGCCGACCAAAGCCTTGTGAGTGGATT
>NW_026415842.1:0-581 GCF_001194135.2 Octopus bimaculoides | reverse complement strand
TATATATATATATTCTGTTGTGTCTGTGGAGAGTCATTTTCTTATTGTGCGTTAAAATTTAACACACTCACCGTTAAAATTTCCGCTTATTTTTATTTTTATTTTCCTAAAATTTTCGTTGCCTCTTGCAACCTTATCAATAGTCTTGACTGTCCATTATTTACGCTGCGTTCTCTTTTGTTTTTGTTTGTTTTTGCGCATGTGTTTGTATGTATGCATGCATGTATGTGTGCATGTGTGTGTATGTATGTCTGTGTGTGTTTGCATACGTATATATGTATGTATGTGTGTGTATGTGTGTGTGTTTGCATGTATGTATATATGTATGTATTCTGCAAATTCCTGTGTTTGTGTGTCTTTTATGTATGCGTGTGCATGTGTGTATATGTATGGATGTACCTCTGTTTCCTTGTGTGTGCATGTCTGAGTGTGTGTGTGTGTGTGTGTGTGTGTTTTGCTGCTATGTACCATGTTTGTATGTATAGGTGCACATCTTTATATGTGTGGACAAGTGTGTGTGTATATGTGGTTATGTGTTTCAGTCTCTATTTGTGTATGTGGTTGTCTGTTCATATACCCTA
>NW_026415841.1:0-334 GCF_001194135.2 Octopus bimaculoides | reverse complement strand
ATATACTCATGTATACTAGTGATGGTATTTTGATAGGGCTATCGCCCTCATATTTACTTCTAGATACATTCTTTTCTTCTTTTATACATATACTTTTTCAGCCATTTGACTGCTGTCATGGTGGAGCACCGGCCTTAGTCGATAAGATCAACTCCAGCACTTATTCTCTGTAAGCCTAGTACTTTGTAAACCCAGTACTATCGGCTTCTTTTGCCGAGCCGCTAAGTTACGGGGTCGTAAACACACCAATATCATCTGTCAAGCGATGGTGGAGGAACAAACACACAAACATACACACACACACTCACACACACAAACCTGCACGTACACACAC
>NW_026415840.1:0-546 GCF_001194135.2 Octopus bimaculoides | reverse complement strand
ACATATATATAAACATATATATATATATATATATGTATATATATATATATGTATACACTACCTATTTATGCACCTATCTATGTATATGTATGTACAAAGAAATAATGGTATATTAAATACCATGCATGATAAATATGTGATTCTAAAGAAGTAGAACAATATTTTGATGCTAAATGGTTACAACACCAAACAATAAGTGATAATGTCACGAATGAAGAATTCTCCAAAATCATGCCATTAAGAAGCCCAAACGATTGAGTGGACACGAGAGTACAGCGGTTTATCATAGTTCATTTCCCGCTTACAGGATGCGGGATTTGACTCAGAGAGAAGTGAAGCGGAGCAAATTCCACAAGGAATTCTGTCCGCTGTCGATATGTTTATCTTTCTCTTTTGTTTTTATTCCACAATATTTTGACAGCAGACTGGCCCTCAGTGATGTGCATTGTAAATATATAATACACAGAATACATACATATATGCATACATACATATACATACATACAACATGCAAACATATACATAAACGCATACATACATACATAC
>NW_026415839.1:0-538 GCF_001194135.2 Octopus bimaculoides | reverse complement strand
ACGGCGAAGCCTTTCGTCCCGGCAATTAAGATAGGGTTACTTCCATTTATTTTTTAATTCAATTCAACAAGAGTTTTAGGGTTAAATATAAAATATAAGGTCATCCAGTTATTTATATATTCACTTATTTAACAGTCTTTTCTCTGACCGCTTTATTGCCAGAAGGGTAAGTGATAGAGACACAAAGTCTGAGATTCTATTATGGGGAGGGGGTCGGAAATAATAGCGGTCATCCAATCAATAAATAGATAAATAAGGAAGTAAAGAGAATGCAATAAAAACATATATGAAAGCAAAAAGACAATAGTAAGTGAAAGATGATAATAAACATTTATAATAAAAAAAGGGGATATAATAGAAAAAAAAGGGTATATGATAAAAGAATATGGATAATAATAAAAATGGAATTGGTAAATAGTGACTTTGTAAATAATATCATAGGAATTATAAAGATAATTAAAAAGTAGTCAGAAATAGCATAATGGAATGAAGAAAAGTAAAATAAAATAAGGTAATATGATAGGATCATGTATATTAG
>NW_026415838.1:0-319 GCF_001194135.2 Octopus bimaculoides | reverse complement strand
ATATATGTATATATGTATATAAGGTTGAGCAGGGTATTCGATTTAACCAAACCCCTAATTACCGTTCACTTTTCACTTGATTTGGACATTCTTCAAGTAAGCAAGCAAAAATCCATCGCGATATGGAATATATGTACCTCTGCTATCTATGCTATATCAACTTTCGTTCCAACATAAATTTCCGGATTATTCACACAAGGATTACTTTGCACGGATTTCTACACGGATATTCACCAAGTACTGTTCTGTCTTTTTTCAGCACATCACAGTCTTTACCATTTCATACTAAAAATATCCGCCTATGGATATAATAATAGAT
>NW_026415837.1:0-243 GCF_001194135.2 Octopus bimaculoides | reverse complement strand
TTTTGGGTGCCTTGTATTTTTAAGGGTTTTTTGACATATATCTTTTTTATGTCCCACATGCTATTTTTGCATGTCCTACATGCTATACCTTCATTTATGTATTCTTTATTATTATTATTATTTTTTCCTGCTGTACCCTTATTTTTATTTTTATTTTTATTTTTATTTATATTTATATTTTGATTTTAATTTAATTTTTTATTTTTATCTCTATCTTATTTTTGCTGTTGTTTTTCTTCTGGT
>NW_026415836.1:0-690 GCF_001194135.2 Octopus bimaculoides | reverse complement strand
GACATATCAACAAACGCAACAATATTGGGCTTAGTAAATTAATTTGATTCCTAAAAGAACACAATAAACAATACGATCTTTTTGGAATGGCAAAGTCTATCTTGAACCTTCTCATCTTTTTCTGCTCAGTAACGAAGAGCTATTTTTCATCCTTTTCTCGAAGAATACTCTTGTAAATATGTTTAAAGAACGCGTTTATCGTTCTAAACATTGGCAAACGCATACCTTTCGTTCCTATAAGTAATTTCTACCAATCAATAAAATTCGACCGTTATCTGTCTTCTTACATTTCATTTTCACTACATATATCTTTTTCCATGCTTTTAAACTTTATTCCCATTCATCTATCACATAATTTTCCACTAAATTTTCTGTTAATTTCTTTCTTTCTCCTCCTTCTCTTCCTCTAAATTATCATTCACGTTAAATCTATTTATGGTTTTTAAAAAAAATAACTTGCTAACCTTCTCCTTACAACATATACTTATGTGAGCGGTAATCACATTCGGAAGTTGACTTATTTTGTTTTGTTCCTTTTTTCCGTGACGAAATGATTACATTGTTTTACATCATTTCTATTCCCTCCGGAATAATCTCAATGCTTTTTTCGAAACATATGTTGGAAGTTTATATGATTTGAACAACACATGCGTTTGACTCCATTTCTTACTTTGTATATGTATGTATGTA
>NW_026415835.1:0-561 GCF_001194135.2 Octopus bimaculoides | reverse complement strand
ACACACACACACACATATATATCTATACATATACACACACATAAATATACCTATACATATACACACATACATATATCTATATCTATACACACACATACATATATCCATACACATACATACATATATCCATATACACACACATATATATCTATATATAAATGTACACACTCACACACACACACACACACACAGATATACATACATGCTTAGAGTGGTATGTTGAAGCACCCCATCTGTAACATCATATTTGCATTTTGTTTTTTGACAGAAACCACCCTTAGTATTAATATACTAATTAGATTTTTGACATAGACCACAAAGAACAAACCATATATTATATGCGAAATCTCACACAGAAATTATACATACACACATATATACACACACACACACACACACATACATTAGGCACAATAAAAATTTCTAACTCATAAAAATATTGATACATAAACACGTGTATATATACAAATATAAATACATACACACACGTGAGTACGTCTATTATATATCATGTATGTATTGTATGCTTACATGTGTGCATATACAACCACACACACACAC
>NW_026415834.1:0-307 GCF_001194135.2 Octopus bimaculoides | reverse complement strand
TTCTTCTACTTCCTCTATTTCTTCTTTTTATTGTTGTTCTTTTCATTGTTGTTTTGTTCTACATTTCCCCTTTTTCTTTCTCTTCTCCTACTTCGTATCTTCCTGCTCTTTGTCTTCCTTTTCTTCTTATTCCTTTTCTTCTTCTTCTTTGTTCATTTCTACTTGCTCATGTTTATCTTCTATTTCTTCTATTTTTCCTCATCTTCATATTTTACTTAAACTCTTTCATTGTCTCCTTCTTACCATTCTTCTTCATCTTCTTCTCCTTCGTTATCAATTTCTTCGTCCCCATCATCATTACCGACAT
>NW_026415832.1:0-299 GCF_001194135.2 Octopus bimaculoides | reverse complement strand
GTGTGTGTGTGTGTGTGTGTGTGTATCTATATATGTGTACTGTTGCAAATATCTCAAGGATCGAAACTGTAATGTTCTTTATAAAAGTATTTTAGCATTTTCTACTTTGTCTTTTTCACATATATATATGTATAAAATAAAAGCAATCAATTTTGAAGAATTTATTTCTTCAAAGAAAATAATGTCATTTGATGGATTTAGATACTTAATCTAGTATATAATAGACATGTACTGTGCAGATTTTAATGATCTAGCCCACTTGGACATCGTACTAATGAGTAATGCCCACACAGATTATA
>NW_026415831.1:0-320 GCF_001194135.2 Octopus bimaculoides | reverse complement strand
TGTATTAGGTATTATTATTTTTATTTTTATTTTTATCCTTATTTTTACTCATATTACTATCACTTATAAGAAATATATAAAAATAATTTTATATATATATACGTATGCATTATTGGATGTATGTGCATTTTTGTGCACAGATATATTTATGCATAAGTTTCTTTATATATTCATATATGAGTGTATTTGTGAATTTGTATGGGTGCGTATTTGTGTAAAGGTATTTTTTTTATATATAAAAAAAATTTGTGTATATTTAGATGTATATAGATGTGTGTGTATATATATATATATATGTGTGTGTGTATGTATATATATAT
>NW_026415830.1:0-303 GCF_001194135.2 Octopus bimaculoides | reverse complement strand
TCTCATAAAATACCGCAATCATATCAACAATCTTCATCATCATTATCATTATCATAATCAACAACAGAAACTTCACCACCAACATCATCATCATCATCAATACCATGTTCGTCATCACTATAAGCATACGAATGCCCATTCACCTGTGTGTATCTGTCCGTATGGATATTATGTCTGGTGTTTATGTTAAATAACATGCTTCAATACCGCCTGCACATTTAGAACTTGATCGTTTATAAAATTCATCTTGATACTTTACTTTTCTTTTCTTCTAGTAATTTCTCATCTCCATCCCCTTCTTCT
>NW_026415829.1:167-483 GCF_001194135.2 Octopus bimaculoides | reverse complement strand
TATTATTATTATTTTACTATTATTTATTTTTATTTATATTTATTTTTATTTATTTTATTATCTAATTTTAGTATTATTTTTATTATTATTTTATTATTATTATTTTTATTATTTATTATCATTTTATTATTTATTTTATTTTATTATTATTATTTCATTTTATTATTATTATTTTACTATTATTTATTTTTATTTATTTTATTTATTTTTATTTATTTTATTATTATTTTATTATTTTTTATCATTTTTATTATTATTTTATTTTGTATTTTATTATTTTATTATTTATTTTTATCTATGTTATTTTATTTTATTA
>NW_026415829.1:0-155 GCF_001194135.2 Octopus bimaculoides | reverse complement strand
ATTATTATTTTATTATTTATTTTATTTTATTATTATTTTTACTAATTTATTATTATTTATTTTATTATTTTATTTTATTATTATTTTTATTATCATTGTTATTATTATTTTTATTATTACTATATTATTCTTTATTTTATTATTATTATTTGATT
>NW_026415828.1:1212-1854 GCF_001194135.2 Octopus bimaculoides | reverse complement strand
ATTCGTGTGTCACATAGCTAGCTAGAGGCAATGGCTTCTTGGAGCTAATCAACGGCAGCATTCGTTCTATTTTTTGGACCGCCATGTTGGCTTGGCAATAACTATTAATATATATATATATATACCGGAGTAAGCACACGAAATGTGCAACAAAGTGGAAAAAAGAGTACTCAAATACCAGAGGTAGAGTAATATGCTTTATTTAAAAGCAGCAGAAATATAACAAAAAAACCGTTACTCTGAGTTTCACATTCCCGTTCATCGGACAGTTTTGTTATATATATATATATATACACACACACACACACACATATGTATAAATATATATATGTATACAAATATATATATATATGTATATATATGTATATATGTTTACATATATATATGTATATATTTCCATATGTTAGGATCCACAATGAGCAGAACTTACTTGCAGGTATTGGTAGTGCAAATCAGAGGTGCAATCTGTGTGGGTGTTTTTTCAAAACACTGTCTGGTTTAAAAAGCCACATCAGACGCCATGAAAGGGCTAAGGTGTAGGTGCAGGAGGTGGTCAAACTCTGTTTAAGGAGTAGACAACCACCATATGTATATATGTATACATATATATATGTGTGAGTGTGTATATATATATATATATAT
>NW_026415828.1:0-962 GCF_001194135.2 Octopus bimaculoides | reverse complement strand
TTTTTCTTCTTATTTTTTCTTCTTATTTTTTCTTCTTTTTTTCTTCTTTTCTTCTTTTTTCTTCTTTTCTTTTTTCTTCTCTTTTTTTTCTTCTCTTTTCTTTATTCCTATCTTCCTGTTTCTGATTTGACCTTACAAATACATTCCCTACTTTTAGGTCACTTTAAATAAAACCCTTGATTCAATAGCACTGTGTACAAACTCTATACTTGGAATGACCAGTTTTAAATATTATTGGATTTTACTCACAAAGTATTGGAATCTTATGTGTATACCATTCTGCTTAAATAATGGATCTACAAATGCAATATCCTTGCATATCTCACATCTATTTTCATTCCTCCACTTCACTCTCTATTTTGTATCTTTTCTAAATTAACTATTGCTTAACCATTTTCTCACACTGTCTCCGATGAAGGGATATAATAAATATCCTGGAAACAGCTGTAAGACTTATTTATAAATGTTCTAGAATCTTTGCAGCCTTGGTTTTTTTATCACATTCTCAAAAATTTTTTTTATATATACACAAGCTGATATATGACCTACGTTGGACTCCTTATTCGCATAATCACAGAAACTAGAGCTGAACTATCCATAGCACTTACTCAGCATTACCTGACACCCTTGGGTCTTATTGACACCATTACTTCTCATAACCTCCTATATATATATATACAATTCAGTGAGAGTTAGAGGTTGTGAATCCAACCAACTAGGGGATAGTACCTATCCAATATACTGCTGGTAGTGTACCTAAGTGCTGGTTATTGCATGGCAATTTCACTAATGAGCATAATAAATGGGCGAGGGTAAAAAGAGGTCTACCCTTGATTAATACGGCAAGAAGAAAATGGAGGGGATAGGGTATTGTGACCTTTTGGCAAAAATGGCTGAAAGAAACTGGTCTTGTGCCAGTGGCACATAAAAGCACCGACTACACTCTCGGAGTGGTTGGCATT
>NW_026415827.1:0-208 GCF_001194135.2 Octopus bimaculoides | reverse complement strand
TTACATACTTAATCCAGGTCAGTTGCTTGTTTTCATTTTAGTAATCATGTGCCCATTGTGTGTATTTATGTTTGTATACATCTGTGTGTGTATCATATATATGCATATATATGTAACTGTGTGTATATACATATGTGTGTGTATATATATAAATACATATGTCAGCATGGACAATGGATGTTAAATGATGATGATGATGATGATGATG
>NW_026415826.1:0-341 GCF_001194135.2 Octopus bimaculoides | reverse complement strand
TGCACCAGGCTCAATCTGATCTGGCAAAATTTCTACAGCTGGATGCCCTTTCAAACACCAACCACTCCAAGAGTGTAGTGGGTGCTTTTACATGTCACCAGTGCGAGAGCCAGTCCGGTGGCACTGGCAACGACTATGTTCAAATGTTGTTTTTCATGTACCACCAGCACATGTGCCAATAAAGTGATGCTGGCAACAATCATGCTCAAATGATGCTTTTCACGTGTCACTGGCACGGGAGCCAATCCGTGGCCCTGGCAATGATCACGCTCAGATGTGCTTTTAACATTGCACTGGCACGAGTGCCAATCAGGCAGTACTGTCATCAGCCACATCAGCGA
>NW_026415825.1:0-350 GCF_001194135.2 Octopus bimaculoides | reverse complement strand
ACCAAACAAACAAAACACAAACACAAACACAACAAAGAAAGAAAGAAACAAACAAACAAACAAGCATAGAAATATAGACACAAAACGAAAGACTGACAACCAATGAAGTATATAAATAACTAAATAATTAAATGCAGAAATAAACCAAAGAACAAATAGCCTCATACTTTTTTTTGTCTTCTTATGTATTCTACTTACATATTATACACACGAAGAGAGATATACAGATTTAATCTAGAGGATACGAAACAGAAACACGTACGTGTGTACATACATACGTGCATACAGACATGTGCATATATACACATGTACATGCATATGCAAGCATTATACTATATATATACATATCT
>NW_026415824.1:0-300 GCF_001194135.2 Octopus bimaculoides | reverse complement strand
TATATATATATATATATATATATTTTGTTTCGAGTAGACACCTTGTAGTATGCTGTCTTTCTGACTCGCATCTTTTTTTATATACATTCACACACACATATAAACATATATATATATATATTATACATATACATACACACACATACACATATATATCTAAATGTATATATATGTATATATATATGTATATGTTTATGTATATATATATATATTTATATATGTATATGTGTATATTTATATGTATATATATATATTTGTAATGTCACATTTAAATAGAGCATTGTCTTACTTAGTATAGCA
>NW_026415823.1:0-231 GCF_001194135.2 Octopus bimaculoides | reverse complement strand
ATATGTTTCGAAGAATTACAATTTATGCGATCCATAGGAATCGGTGATGTCGGAATAAAAGTATGCAGTTTACTCCATTCTTTAAATTTATATAAATATGTATATATAATTATTATTGAAATTATAAATAGGGGTATCTAAGAGATACCACCATGCTTGAAATAGCAGTCAAAACCATATCCTTATAAATATATATGAATATATATATATATATATATATATATATTGTTG
>NW_026415822.1:0-627 GCF_001194135.2 Octopus bimaculoides | reverse complement strand
GTATGTGTGTGTGTATATATATATATATGTATGCGTTTTATATGATTTGTTTATAATTTCAAAAGTCCCTAGTGTTCATTTATCATTGGCTTCCACCAATGAATAAATATAAAGATAGAAAGATAGCAGACGCAAGCTGGCAGGCAAAGCAGCTAACAAATACAAAATAGATTGATCTCAACTGACCTTCCCCAGCCTAATTGACCTACAATTATTTTTCAATTGATTTCTTCCTTCCCAGAAAATAATACTACCATAATTCTAATGATCTGTAATTCCCCAGGTACCACCCCCTTCGAGAGAAATTTTTTTTCAAGGACTATTTATCAGTGGCATTTTGATTAAAGTAAAGTCTCGATGAGTGAGATAAATGTGGAGAGGGTTGTTTTATTCATTATCATTTTTTATTTGTGTTTTTGTGTTTAATTGAGAAGTTTTCTTTGGAACCATGAGATTTTGGGGTCTTGTGTGGCGCTTTGGGTATACGTCTTTTCCTGTAGCCCTGGGTTGACCAATTCTTTGTGAGTGTATATGGTTAATGGAAATTGAAAGCTCTCTGTCTGTCTGTGTGTCTTTCTGTCTCATCATCATCATCATCGTTTAACGTCCACTTTCCATGCTAGCATG
>NW_026415821.1:0-246 GCF_001194135.2 Octopus bimaculoides | reverse complement strand
TATATATATATATATATATATATATATATATATGCTTTCCTACGTGATCATTGCAGCTTGATGAAGTGTCATCATCATTATCATCATCATCGTCGTCATCGTCATCATCATTATCAAGTTGACTCGGCCTTTTATCTTTCTTCCGGGATCTTCACTATGTACTCTTCCACCCGGAATTTGTGGCTTTGTGCCAAGGTATGAAATCATCATCATCATCATCATCATCATCATCATCATCATCATCAT
>NW_026415820.1:0-577 GCF_001194135.2 Octopus bimaculoides | reverse complement strand
GGGGTGGTGGCGACCCCTGTTGTACTCTTTCGCCCCAACTTTCTCTCATTTTGTTAGCTGACATCATCTGTAGACGGGTAATCTCCAATAAATTAAACCCATTAAATTTCAACTGGACTATTTATTTATTTATTGTTGCCAGCACCAATAGTCGTAAAGTCGATCGGTCGTAAGTCGACGACAACCTGTATAACCGAACGTTTCAGAAGTTCTTTTCGTAAACACGAGTCTACGTTTTCAATTTTGGACGTGAAATTTTGGACAAATCTAATTTCTTTATAGTTTAGATTTGATCCACACATACCGTATGCGTGAAAGTAGGTAGACGGGAAACTATGAAATCCCGGTTTGTCCACACACACACTTTGCCAACAGAATATTACGTTAAGAGTAAACGTGTACAGAGCCGCACATTAATTCAGGCGCAGGTTGTTTTCAGTTAATCGAACGACGGAAATCCACCTCCATTGTTAATGTTGGTCGCTATCTTGTGTGTTTGTCTGGTGTGTGTGCGTGTATTTATGTCTGTGTATGTGTGTGTATGTATATATATATATATATATATATATATACGTAT
>NW_026415819.1:0-685 GCF_001194135.2 Octopus bimaculoides | reverse complement strand
GCTTGTTTAATTTGGTCAATCTCTACTTCGGTTAGTAATTTTTTTTTCATTATGTTTCTTCTTACGTTGGCAAGTTTGTTACTGTCTATGTAGGTTCTTACTTCAAGGTGCTTCTGTCTCCAGTTTAAGTAGGTTTGTACAGTATTCGATTTATTTGTGGGGAAATATATGGCATGGTAGAAGGCCGTAAAAACTTTATTATCTTCCCTAGACCATTTTTCATTCTTTTCTTTTGGTTGTTTGGAATATTCCGGTTGTGGGGTACTTCCAGCTCCTGTGTGTCCAGTAGCAGATTTCTCGCTCGAATCTGGTTCATCATCCGAGTACGTGGGCCTTTATAATACGGTCGATGACCATTCCGGTTTGTATTTTGTTTTGTTAACAGTGAGGCATAACAAGCTTCGACGTTGACGCTAGGGAAAGGATCTGTCTGTTTAGGGTTAATTTTTTGAGACAACACCGTCTCCGAGCTCTCGTGACGTAGCTTCTTAAGGCTAGCAGATCTATATCGAGTACGTGGCCCTTTGTGATTCGGTCGACGACCAATCTGGTTTGTAATCTGCTTTGTTATCATTGAGGCATGACGAGCTTTGGCGTTGAAATTAGGGGACTGATTTGTCTGTTTAGGGTCAATGTTTTGAGACAACACCGTCACCGAGTTCTCAGCATGTAAACATTGCTCATA
>NW_026415818.1:0-323 GCF_001194135.2 Octopus bimaculoides | reverse complement strand
TATATATATTCTTTTACATGTTTTAGCCTTGAGGCTGTGGCCATACTGGAGCACTGCCAGTGTTATCACTTTTTAATTGGCCAATTCTATGGGATTGGTGAAGGAGGAAGTTCAATACCGCTGCCCTCTTTTGAGTTTCCTGTCTTGATATTGGTTCGTCTGGGATCTTGGATAGCAAGAGGTGAAGTTGTTTCTTGAAAACATCTACCCTCACTCCATGGAGGTCCCTCAGATGTTTTGGCAAAGAGTTAAATACCTGTGGGTTCTTGAATCTCAATCTATTGCAGTACATGTTTCTAACCTTAGATGAGACAGCTGGGACT
>NW_026415817.1:0-245 GCF_001194135.2 Octopus bimaculoides | reverse complement strand
TGGTGATCCCAAAACGATGGTGCGCATGCGTGTGTATGTGAGAGCATGTAAGTGTGTGCGTGTGGATTGGGGCTGGTGACCTTGACGTGTGGGTGTGTGCATATGTAGGTGTGTAGATGATGGTATGGGTGCTGGGAAGTGGTCAGTACTAGCGTGTGCGGAGTGGTGTGACATGATGTGGCATGATGTGGTGTAGTGTGGGTGCTGGGAAGTGGTCAATGCTAGTGTGTGCAGGGTGGTGCGAT
>NW_026415816.1:0-616 GCF_001194135.2 Octopus bimaculoides | reverse complement strand
GCGCAATGGCCCAGTGGTTAGGGCAGCGGACTTGCGGTCGGAGGATCGTGATTTCGATTCCCAGACCGGGCGTTGTGAGTGCTTATTGAACGAAAACGCCTAAGCTCCACGAGGCTCCGGCAGCGGATGGTGGCGAACCCTGTTGTACTCTTTCGCCCCAACTTCCTCTCTCTCTTTCTTCCTGTTTCTTGAGTAACGCTGCGGTGGACTGGCGTTCCGTCCAACTGGGGAGAACACATACGTCATAGAAACCGGGCCCATGAACCTGGCTAGGCTTTGAAAGGGCGACGTTTATCGTTTTATACGATCATAGTAAGAATGCCTGGAGATATCATCAGAGATTATCAGGTCTAGCATTTGTAGTAAATTTGAAGATTTTAGTTGCGTAATGTTCAAAACTACAGTGTTTCTTATACTGCGATTGCATCTTTGTTAAATAAGACAGGATTGATACGATATCTTATCGATTTCCAGTCAAATCTTGCATGAAGATCTTGTGCCACTACAGGTGGAATTCGGAGGACCAAGAGTTTGACTCCACCAAAATAATATATATTATTAATCTCTAAGTTATTTATGACACTTTTTTTCCGACAGTTAACACAAAACGGATATA
>NW_026415815.1:0-310 GCF_001194135.2 Octopus bimaculoides | reverse complement strand
TTGCAGCACCACCTTCACTACCTCCACCACCACCGTCACCACCACCACCACCACCACCATCATCATCAGTAGCAATAGCAGCATTACAGCCTCCACTGCAACCATCCTCTTCATCAACATCATCATTGTTATCATCAGCATCTTCATCTCTGCTATCATCAAAATCTAATGCTCTTAGCTTAGTTTTTTCATTGGGGCTGGCCAGATTGGAGCAATCTCGAGTATAACCAGCTGAAATTGCAAAGATAATCTAGAACTCAACCGAGGAAAGAAAACTCCGAATGACCCGTCCTTGTTTTCTTTGTATCGT
>NW_026415814.1:0-279 GCF_001194135.2 Octopus bimaculoides | reverse complement strand
ACTCTCCTATTTGTAGTTTTACAAATGGGACAACTGTTTTTTTTTTTTGAGTACATTTGCTACATCCTTCGTGCGTATTTGCATATAGTGAGAGATGCGAGGCTTTGGAGAGTTTTAACTCTTCTTTCTAGCAAACAGTTGAATATTGTACCCTGACTTTTAATATATATTTCTTATATCTATACATACATACATACATACATGCATACATACACACACACACACATACACTTACATACATACATACGTACATACATACATACATACATACATACACAC
>NW_026415813.1:0-206 GCF_001194135.2 Octopus bimaculoides | reverse complement strand
GTGTGTGTATGTGTGTGTGTGTATGTGTGTGTGTGTATGTGTGTGTGCTTTTGTGTGTGCATGTGTAATGTGTATGAATATATCATATAGTTGATATATTTGGGCGCGTAATATATATACATTACTCAGACTTAACATGGTGCCTCACTTTAAGTACCTAATTCAACTGAATCTTAATTTTATTACATACATATATATATATATAT
>NW_026415812.1:0-265 GCF_001194135.2 Octopus bimaculoides | reverse complement strand
TTATAATTTTCACTGGTCTCGCCCGCCTGTTTTTGCTCCGCTGAATCTTTATTTGAGAAATTTTTAAAGTGATCTTCCTCTAGCATATTGACAGACCAGTTACTGGTCAATCTTATATACACAAGTACTATAATCCTTTTAGGATCTTGAAAACATTTTTTCCTGAACCTCCTGAGTCTTTTAATGTGCTAGTTTCCTGGTATTAAATTAATATGAATTAATATCGAATTTTTACCATATTATGTTAATTAACCATAATCACATT
>NW_026415811.1:1568-2155 GCF_001194135.2 Octopus bimaculoides | reverse complement strand
TATATATATATATATAAATATACGTACGTACATGCATACATACATACATATATACATACAAATATATCCACACGTGCATATATATATATATATATATATATATATACATACAAATACATCCAGACATACACACATGAATACATACATATATATATATATATCCACATATATACATATACAAAGACGCACATACAGGTATACTTGTGAACGTGCATATTACATCGGCATGGCTAATTAATTCTCCCTCTGTATAACGTAACATACAAATAATGTTCGCGTGTGTGAGTTTGTAGGCTAGGTGACATCATCATCATCATCATCATCATCATCATCATCATCATTATTAGGTTTGGTGAAACCATCAGGAAGAACAGAAGTGAAGGCATGTATGTAGGTATGCTTGCGTGTATATGTGGTTGTATGTTGGTATGTAGGTATGTTCGCACGCACATGTCCTGGGGTCGATTTGTTCGACTAAAGGCGGTGCTCCAGCATGGCCGCAGCCAAATGACTGAAACAAGTACAAGAATATATATACATAATACATACACACACACACACATTATATATCTATCTATATATATATA
>NW_026415811.1:0-588 GCF_001194135.2 Octopus bimaculoides | reverse complement strand
ATATATAATATATTTATAAACGTACGTGATATATATACATACATATACACATTTACGTACATATATAATATATTTATAAACGTACGTGATATATATACATACATATATATAGAGAGATATATACAAGCCTGCTTGCTTACACATACACACAAACGTGTATATCTCTATACATACATGGCTACCGATTAATTGTCACATATTATATTTACACACACACACACATATATAGTACACAAGAAACGTATATATACACACATATACATGTATATACAAATGTACATAATAATAACAATAATAATGATAATGAAAATGATGATGATTTCTTAAGTAACCAGAAAACGGATTTGTTATTAGTCTTTACTTTGTACAACGGTCGTTTCGACCCATCCTGCTACAGTCCCTTACGGGTGGGCCTCCATTCAGCATGTTGTGTTGAATCCATTTTTTGTAATCCGGGTCCCATTGGGTATATTCATACACGAAGTCGAGCCTCGCTAAAGATCGCAAGTTTAGGCTGTCATGTTGTTATATGGTTAGGGAATGTGTGTGTGTGTGTGTGTGTATGTGTGTGTGTGTGTGTGTGTGTGT
>NW_026415810.1:0-759 GCF_001194135.2 Octopus bimaculoides | reverse complement strand
TACACAGATGTGTATGTGTGTGTGTGTGTGTGCTTGTCTCTCCATCACGAATTAACAACCGTAACTCGGCGGTTCGGCAAGAAGACTAGTAGAAATGTACCAGGCTTAAACAATAAGTACTATGGCCGATTCATTCAACTAAACATCCATGGATAGATAGATAACTATATATATGAATTAATAAATAAATCCTTTATGTCGATCCAGACACTTTTACACATTGAAACATTCAATAAATCACTTTTCTAGAAGCGGCCATTATGCCAGTTAAATAAATCATGATAAATTAGATGTAGATAAAGAAAGAAAAACAGATTTTTGTTTGCAATACAGAAATTAATGTTCAAGAAAAGATTGGAAGAATAAATACTTGAATATAAGAAATTGCCAAATGTAATAATCAAAATAATTATATTTAAATAACTAATTAGATAATATATACATGTATATATATTCCAAGATCTAATATTTATGGCAATTATAAATCATTTTATAACGGAATTTATTAAACTCTCATATGTAGCTATCAACACAATTGTTTTACATTATTAAAAGCAAACTTTTTTCTATCATATTGCATCTTAATGTATATATTTGTGCGTACAGTAAAGACGTATTATCATACTGGAATCGACACAGAACTGAAATATTTGTGCTATCTACTAAAAACATATGTGCATTTATATATGGGAAAAGAGGTATAGATAGAGAGATCTCTTATGCCATGAACATGTATATATGTATATAAATATATATATA
>NW_026415809.1:0-401 GCF_001194135.2 Octopus bimaculoides | reverse complement strand
AAGTGTTTATGACAAACCATGTTATATTGACAACCGGGTTTACAAATAAAGGTACATAATGAATTTGTGAATAAACATAAACTTAATCTTACAGCTGTTTCGGCCTAGCTTTGGCATGCCCCATTCTATCCGAATAGTTCCTGCCGGAGTAATTATCGGATGAAATGCTGAAATGGGGGTACATGCACGATTCGCTAGGCCTCTTCAGAGATTCACAAAGAATGTTTGTGGCATATTTCAACTTCTAAAGGAAAACATGTTACAAACATATTTTAAGTAACCTAAAGTTTGCTTAGGCCTAAACACTGCTTGGCGCTGATACTGCTGTAATATATATATAATGTATGTATGTATATATATAATGTATGTGTGTATATATATATATATATATATATATATAT
>NW_026415808.1:0-1663 GCF_001194135.2 Octopus bimaculoides | reverse complement strand
ATATATATATATGTATGTTTCTCTTTTACCCCACCCAAAACCAAGGTCAAATCAAACTTTAATAGCAAACTTTACTATCAAATAAGCTGACAAAGGTAGTACTGTAGTCCTAATGGACACAGATTTTTACAAACACCTAATACTCTCCTTACTAAATGACAACTCTTTCTATGAAATTATCACTAACTATAAACAACAAAAAACTCTCAAAAACCTCACCACCCTTATACCCCAACATGGTCAAGGACTCACGGACAAAGAAAAGGATTATATCATTAATTTCAAATGCAAGTCCAGCCTGTTCTATGGCCTCCCTAAAATCCATAAAAACAAATCCATCACCGAAGCCTGCAAACTCTCCTCTGACATCTACATCAACATCAAGGCACCGGAAGATTTAAAACTAAGACCCATTATAGCAGGCACTTCCTGCGAAACACACCGCTTAAGCAATTTCCTGGACATTCTTTTGAAACCTTTCCTAAGTCACATCAAAAGTTTCATTAGAGATGATCTTGACATGCTCAAGCACCTCCCGAAAACAACAAACAAGGAGGCACTCTTGGTTTCTTTTGACATGATCAACCTATATACAAATATCCCTCATGAATATGCTATTGAGGCAATTAAATTCTGGCTGCAGAAACATCCAGAAGCATTTCCTAATCGCATCAGCACAACCTTCATCACAGAATCACTTAAGTTCATTCTGACCAATAATTACTTCCTGTTTGCAAACACATACTTTCGCCAAAAATGTGGTATCGCGTTGGGTACCAAAGCTGCACCAGTCCTTGCGAACCTCATAATGGGTTTTTTTGAATTATCACTATATGAAATCTCACGCCAGAAATTTGGACACCTTTTCCACATCTACTTAATGTAAAACTGGAAAAGATACTTAGATGATTGTTTCATCATATAAAAGGAATCCTATGAAAAACTTCTAGAATTCAAAACCATACTTAACAACATACATCCCAGCATTCAATTCACTATGGAATTCAGCAAACATCATCTCCCTTTTCTTGATCTCTTAATTATAAAAACACCTAATAACCAAATCACAACCGACATCTACCACAAACCTACAGATTCACAACAATACCTCCTATTCAGCTCATGCCACCCAAAACACCCCTTCAATTTAGCAAAATTTTTTTCTGAACCTTCTGATTCTTTTAATGTGCTGGTTTCCTGGTATTAAATTGATATATATTTATTTATCTGTAAATAATATGTGACAATTATTTAGTAGCCATGATAATACTCCAAGTTTCGAAAATTTTAGAAATAGCAATTAAATACTATTCTACTACCTTAATATATCTCACAGACAGCAATACTCTCAACTCATGCAGGCAAAGAGAAAGAATAACGAATACACCCAGCTTTGATTAACTATATATGCGATTCTGGATAAAAGAGATATAAAACACATTGCTCACATCCATCATTAGTATAGTACAGGGTGTCCACAAAGTTTGGATACATGGGGATTAACACATACTTTAAGAAATTATTATTTCTTGTATTAAATTGTTTATATTATGATTTTATTTTTATCATGGTTACCAAATAATTGTCACATATTATTTACAGATAAATTCCTCTATTTATATAATACTAGCAGAAATACCCGGCTTTGCCCGGGTTAAAGAGA
>NW_026415807.1:0-447 GCF_001194135.2 Octopus bimaculoides | reverse complement strand
TTGGGGGTACAACCCACTAAGGGATAGTATCTATCCAGTATACTGCATGTTTCTATTTATGTATATATATGTATATATTTATATATACATATGTATGTATGTGTACATACATGTGAGTGTCGATAGATAGATAGATAGATTATTCATGCATCTATAAAATGAATTCTGCTTATAAATTTTGACATATCATAATTCTTCAAAGGATCATCAGTGCAGTTTATGTGAATTTTTGAGGCTTCTCATTTGCAAAGTTTTAATATTTTATCATTGAACACAATGTCCATTATTTTTGCGTTAGGAAATTTAACAGCAGTCGTAGTATATGACGCAAGAGAAATATAACAGTGATAGCATTGACAAAGATGGTTTTATGACGGCATTGTTGATATTAGTACAAGGCTGCTGTTACTACTACTACTACTACTACTACTACTACTACTACTACTA
>NW_026415806.1:0-215 GCF_001194135.2 Octopus bimaculoides | reverse complement strand
AGTGTGTCTGTGTATGGGTTTTTGTGACTATGTACTGTCCTTGTATGTATGGATGTGTGTCTCCACATGTCCTTGTGTGAAGGGAAGTATGTGTGTTTATGGTCATGTGTTTCAATCGTCACATGTGTATGTGTGTGTGCTTATCTGTTCATATTATCTATGCATCTATCCGTCTGTATGTCTATCTGTTTACATTCATATCCATTTGCCTACAT
>NW_026415805.1:0-384 GCF_001194135.2 Octopus bimaculoides | reverse complement strand
ATTGATTACTGATAATTTTCACTAGATTCATTGTAGTCATATTCACCTTTATTTCGCATTCCTTCAGTTCTTAGTATAAATTGTAAACAATCGATAGTGTTTAACAAATATAAGTAGTGAAAGCTCCGGTTTGGTTTGCGAGAAAAGATGTGAATTAATTGCTTTCCTGTTCTTTTGAGGAGGGAGCGTCAACAAGAAAGACAAAACAAATGAGTGAGTGGTCAACAGAGAAAAAGGTGAATGTTTCTGCTTGCTTTCAGTCGTAGTCGGTAAGAGCAACGGTATTAGTCTCTTCATCTTCTATTATTCTCATCCAGAATGGAGCAGCTACAAAAAGAGAGAAAATAAATGGGTGAGTGGTCAACAGAAAGAAACACAAAGGAA
>NW_026415804.1:0-269 GCF_001194135.2 Octopus bimaculoides | reverse complement strand
TTACACAGGTCATTCAGCAGAAGCTGAACACTAACACGTCGTCTTCCACAGGAGATTCCATCAGATGGTTGAGTACTCCATAGACTTATGTACTCCTGAAAGCAATTTTTAGGCTGAATTACTGAGACACAATATGTGACAGGCAGGGCTAAATTACAAGTTCAACCTATCTTAAAGGTTTCCATGCAGTTTCCCTTTACCTAGCTTTTGTCACACAACTTGGGTTGTTGATGACCTCTTTCTAGCATATTGGATGTCCACCTAGTGGT
>NW_026415803.1:0-205 GCF_001194135.2 Octopus bimaculoides | reverse complement strand
TATATATATATATACATGCTTATATATTTGTGTGTGTGCGTGTGTATGTATATATATCATATTTATTGAACTTCTCTAATCGATTGTAATGTAATTTCTTCTCCGTTATTTTTTCATCTCTTTATCCTATTTCTTTCAGGTTAAATGTTTTTTCTCTCCTCCTTTATAATATAAAATTTTTTTTAAACTATCAATAAAATTTCTC
>NW_026415802.1:0-479 GCF_001194135.2 Octopus bimaculoides | reverse complement strand
ATTCCGTCTGGTCCTGCCGCTTTCCAGTTTGGCAGTTTTGATACCTGTGCTATGACATCTTCCGCTGTTATGCGCACATAGCCCTGTCGTGGAATCTCCGAGTGATGGAATTCAGATCTCACGGAATGAATCCACCCAGTACCGTAGTTGTGGGAAACTTCTTGCCTCCAGATGTTATTCCAAAATTGGCGAATTTTTTCTTCTTCATGAGGTGTATTAACTTCTATAATTCCTCCTAAGCTCTTAAAAACTGTCTCTGGTTATTTGAGAATAACCTGCTGGAACTGCGATATGCGATCACTGTAGCGCTGCACCTTTAATATTTTTGCCCACACACATTGTTCTAAGGTTTTGATGACAGTTTTGAACCCTTTCTTTTCTGTTTGGTACTTCATGTCAAGATATGCCCTTGCACTTTTTTCCATTTTTCCATTGCCTTTTGGATACCGCCACAATACTGGAGGTGCATAAATTGCACC
>NW_026415801.1:0-336 GCF_001194135.2 Octopus bimaculoides | reverse complement strand
GACACTGGAAAGGAAAGGCATGAATGTCATGACATTACAAATTCCTCATGTATCTTAAAACAATCAGGCTGTTTGGAATTTGATGCACATTTATTAAGAGCTCACGTGAAGGCTGTGGTACGTTAAGGTTGTGATTACGATAGGGTTTATGGTTAGTTTGAATAAAGAAGAACAAGGATTCTTCGAAGATGATATAGCTGCTGTTTTTAGTAAACTGAATGACCAGTATTGAGGCTGATTCCTTACACGAGTTGCTGCGATGAATCAATCTGTTGGTTATGAGTAATAAGCCTACGCAAATTTGTACCACTCAAAGGCATGAGATGTTTAGTTATA
>NW_026415800.1:0-431 GCF_001194135.2 Octopus bimaculoides | reverse complement strand
ATTTGGGATTTGCAGAGGGTCAAAGTTGGTAACAAAAACAGGACAGTGGAAGTATCCAACAAACCAAATGAAAACAAACAGGGAGGGCCGTTAGGCCAGACGAGGTAAGGTAGCGAGCGCTGGAGGAAAAAGAATATTTCCTCCATTGCTGGAAATGTGGAGTAGATAAACAGCCGACAATTGATGAAGGGTCGTTCTTTATGCTACTTGTCTTGTTTTCCATTTGTTTCTCTCGTTGTTCGCATACCCAGTTTTGCCTTCGTATTTTATTTTGTTTTCGTATTTCATAATCCATGTCGTTTTCGTATTTCATGCTGCTTACGTTTTGTGACGTCCTGTACCCATATATGCACATATATATACATATAATTGCAAGTATTGTACATATATGTATGCATTTATGCATATATATATATATATATATATATATA
>NW_026415798.1:0-310 GCF_001194135.2 Octopus bimaculoides | reverse complement strand
TATATGTTGTGTGCATGCGATGGAGATGTTATATCTTGTTTCAACATCATTTTTGATTTGCGAATCAAATATGACATTGCCTTCATATTAAATCTTCATATTTTCTACAATGACTTTATTGTGCCCCTCAGTTATATGTAAAATCCTTACAAAATGAAATAAAATATATATATTTAAAAATTTCGAGAATTTCTTTCAATTCATATGGCAATCCAATCAAATTGAAACACAAAAAGAAGTTGTTCCCCAGAAAATATATCTTAAATGTCAATAGCTATTGCAAATACAAATACATACATACATATATATA
>NW_026415797.1:259-556 GCF_001194135.2 Octopus bimaculoides | reverse complement strand
CCACATACATTTATATATGGATCTATATGCATTTTCATGCATTTATATATATACATATATCCATATACATACATTCATACGTACATACACACGCACACACGTACATATATATACATATATACGTTTGTATGTATGTATGTATATGTATGTATGTATATATATATATTATGTGTGTCTGTGCCTGTGTGTGTAAACATATATGTATATGTAAATGTCATATTGATACATATCCACTTAGGTACAGGCATATATATGTGTGCGAGTGTCTGGATATTTCAATGAATGTGTGTAAAGTTG
>NW_026415797.1:0-249 GCF_001194135.2 Octopus bimaculoides | reverse complement strand
ATATATGTGTGCGAGTGTCTGGATATTTCAATGAATGTGTGTAAAGTTGTTAGGTATTGTAATATGTATAACAACCAGTTAATTTATGAAACAATGGTCGCCCACCTACTTTCCTAGCAACTTGCTAGGAATTCGTGACAGTATAACATTTTTAATTATAGATTTGATTGAACATTCTTTTTCTACACAATATCATGTCTGATCTATCTATCTATCTATCTAACTATCTATCTATCTATCTATCTATCT
>NW_026415796.1:0-201 GCF_001194135.2 Octopus bimaculoides | reverse complement strand
AATTTGTTTGTAGATATAATTTTAGGACAAAATTTCTTAAAACAGCATCAACATGTACAAATTACCTTTGACAGTGACAAGCTCCTGTTACATTTGGGAGCTCTAAATTGCATTAAAAGTGACATTACACCGAGGTTGTTAGAAAATTTAAACTCTTGACTGTAAACCCATAGTTATGAAATCGAGAAGACAGTCCGCCAA
>NW_026415795.1:0-533 GCF_001194135.2 Octopus bimaculoides | reverse complement strand
CCTGTTTTTGTTCCCAACTTTGACCCTCCATAAATCCAAAATTTTATTTTCGTATTTATGGGAGTAACTATCCTCAAAGACTCATATTGTTGTTGATTGCTTGAAATGGAGAATAGACAGACAACCGACAACTGATGAAGCATTCTTTGTATTACTTGTCCTGTTTTCCATTTTTCTCTCGCTATTTGCATATTTAACACATTTGTTTTCGTAATTCATGTTGGTTACCGTTGGTGACATCCTGTACCCATATATGCATATATATATACATATATAAACTCAAGGATGTGTTGAAAAGTTCCTGGCTTTAAGTGTATTGTGAAAGTCTTGTCACATTTTATGTCATGCTGAATCTCCCCAAGAACTACATTACGGATATGCGTGTCTGTGGAATACTCAGCCACTTGCATGTTAATTCCATGAGCAGGCTGTTCCATTGATTAGATTAACCCTCACCATCATAACTGACAGTGCCAGTTGTAAATATATATATCATCATCATCATCATCATTTAACGTCCGCTTTCCATGCTA
>NW_026415794.1:0-230 GCF_001194135.2 Octopus bimaculoides | reverse complement strand
TCTGTTTTTAGATTCCACATTCGAGTTACCTCTATTTCTAGGTCTTTGAAAGTTTTTCCATTTCTTTTAGAGAAACGTTGTCATCTACTGATATTGATACATCAATTAGAAAGCATTTTTTTTCTTCATGATCTTTGACAACTATATCTGGTCTATTTGCCTTAATTTCTCTATCTCTACCTCTAATTATTATTATTATTATTATTATTATTATTATTATTATTATTATT
>NW_026415793.1:0-448 GCF_001194135.2 Octopus bimaculoides | reverse complement strand
AGGGTTTTTTTTTTTTACACAGATGGGCGATGGAGCATTTTTTGGCCGATACGTGGGCAATATTGCAATTTGGCGCGAAAAGTTTGGGAAACACTGCGTTAGACCCACGTTTAATATGATAATTCTCATTCCTTACCTTTCTCTCCAAGCGATTATTCTTGTATCCGAAGGCCACATCGTACATTTATATGAAATCTTTCAGCTCTTATCTTTCGGCAATTTCATTATTTCTCAATTCACATACATAACTTCCAAATAACAAATTGTACATACAGATAGTTAATGATAATAATAATAATGTCGAAGATAATGCTTTCCTCCCAGTTTATTATTACTATTTGTTCATTCAACATGTTAAGCATAACAGTATAACACAACCATATAGGTAGTGACATTGCCAGTAATATTCTTATGTTTGGATTACACACACTATGGGTAATCTTACATT
>NW_026415792.1:0-200 GCF_001194135.2 Octopus bimaculoides | reverse complement strand
ATATATATATATATATATTAGCCAGCTAATGATATTTGCATTTGTGTATATATGTTTACATGTGTGTATATGTACATGTACGTGTACATGGGACATGAATATGTGTGTATGTAATGGAGTCACAACATAGATCTTGTTTACTCTTTCATACATGTGTATATATGTGTGTGTGTGTGTGTGTATATATATATATATATATA
>NW_026415790.1:0-791 GCF_001194135.2 Octopus bimaculoides | reverse complement strand
AATAATAATAATAATAATAATAATAATAATAATAATAATAATAATAATAATAATTCTTAATAGACATTCTTAAACATTCTCTAGTACAAATCCAAATGTACAAATCTAAATATATGGTATGTACAAATCCAAATATATGGTACCCTAGGCATAACACCTACATGAACTTCTAACTTGTTGTCTCTTGAGGTCTCTGGGTGAGACTTGGATCCAACTTGTACAAATGCAAAGCAAAAGTCAAACATAAAATAATAATAATAATAATAATGGTTTGAAATTTTGGCACAAGGCCAGCAATTTCGGGGGAAAGGTGTATGTTGATTACATCCATCCCTGTGCTCATGTGTTACTTATTTTATCAACTCCGAAAGAATAAAAAGCAAAGTAGACGTCGGCAGAATTTGAACTCAGAACGTAAAAAACGGATGAACAGCCGCTAAGTATTTTTTGTCTCGTGTGCTACTAATTCTCCCAGCTCACCACCTTAGCAATAATGATAATAATGGTTTAATATTTTTGGAACAAGTCCAGTAAGTTCAGCGGACGGGATATATCGATTACATCGAACCCCCAGTGCTCAACTGCTACGTATATTATCGACCTCGAAAGGATAAAAGGCAAAGTCGACCTCGGCGGAATTTGAACTGAGAAAATAAAGACTGGTGAAACGCTGCTAAGCATTGTGTCCGTCGCGCTCTAGATTCTGCTCTCTCGTTGCCTTAATAATAATGTTAAATACTGTTTTACTCCTTTACTTGTTTCAGTTATTTGACTGTGGCCATGCTGGAGCA
>NW_026415789.1:0-345 GCF_001194135.2 Octopus bimaculoides | reverse complement strand
ATCTAGATCTAAGGCTTCTTCATTGGAATTTCAATATCAACAGCAAGGTGTTTTTGTATGCATGTATGTATGCATATGTGCAGATTTCTATGTTTTGTTTTATGTATGTATTCTCATGCATATAGTTGCATATCTAGACACACTCATAGATACTTAAATGATGAACTTCTGGAAAGATTTACAGATTTTTACAGTTCCAGTGATGAATTTGATCTGTAGTTTTTGAATTAGCTTTCTCTTTCCTGGTTTTGAGAAGCCTAATTTCTGAAGATTGGCATTTACACAGAGTGCAATCCCACTAATTACAGGTATAAACCTGAACTTGTAATCTGGATAGAGTAACTG
>NW_026415788.1:0-238 GCF_001194135.2 Octopus bimaculoides | reverse complement strand
ATGTGGTTGGTAAGCAAGCTACTTACCACACGGCCACTCCTACGCCTATATATATATATACATATATAAGTACATACATATATATATATAAGTACAGCCATCACTAGAGTGATGGAGGGTGCTAGTAAGCACCAGTATTGCTAGAAATATGAGCCAAAGCAACTTGTAGCTATGTGAGAGAGCACTTTTTTTTAACACTCTCTTGTCAGCCGTTAGGAAAGTGCTCTTCCCCCCCCCC
>NW_026415787.1:0-215 GCF_001194135.2 Octopus bimaculoides | reverse complement strand
ATATATATATATATATATATATATATATACACACACACATATATATAGTAGAAGTAACAGAGTGACTCATAGGTCAAGAGTTTCGCGCGTTAGAACATATCACTTTGATATGTGCCAACACGAAATCTTCGGTCCTTGAGTAACTCTGTTGCATCTATTAAATATTAATATAGATAGATAGATAGATAGATAGATAGATAGACAGATAGATAGAT
>NW_026415786.1:0-326 GCF_001194135.2 Octopus bimaculoides | reverse complement strand
TTTGAAATGTGATATCGATCACTGTTTGTTACTGAAAGAACGCTGGTTCACACCAACAAACATTCACTTACATCCCATGTAGACGCGCACACATATATACATATACTCACACAGAACGCTGTTAGAATTTTTTTCACCGTAGAATTTCCATCATCCCACTACCAGTTTCTGTATTTGCTTTGTCACAATAAACACAGTGTGTGAGATGAGTTAATGTGATGTTCTTATTTTTTCATTGCCCACAAGGGGCTAAACATAAAGGGAACAAACAAGAATAGACAAAGGGATTAAGTCGATTACATCGATCCCAGTGTGTAACTGGTATT
>NW_026415785.1:0-595 GCF_001194135.2 Octopus bimaculoides | reverse complement strand
TATTATTAACTAAATAAGTATAAAGATAATGATCGCATTATTTTAAGGATACTGCAACGAATCAATATATTTTTTTTAAATGAATACTCACCTTTCTTTTTCACACAGAGGTTTATTTATGGTGAAGGATAGTCAATTGAATTGACTGTAGTAAATAATATTCATTACTCGTACTTGTCTTAACGATTGTCTTGAGTGAACAACTAAATAGGTTTTGTTAGTTTCGGAATTTTTATTCATGACAGTCCAGTCCACACACTAGCAGGTAAATTTTTATTTCATGGTTATATAAAACTAAAAACAATATCAATAATTACCGATGGAGATTCAAATATATATTTTCATTATAAACAGGTACTGACTGTAATCATGTGTTGTATAATAACTCGTCTATAATGTATATATACAGTGGCGGACTGGCCAGGTTGCCGGCTTTCACGATGGCACGTGGGCCCCTGCGCCATTAGAATCCATATGTGGGGGGTCCATGTTAGTATCTAAGGGGCCCATCCCCTCAAGTTTGAGAATATTTTATTCACTATCGCAAGAATGCATTAATTATTTCAGGCTGGCTGTGTTTGTAGACAGTTGAAAA
>NW_026415784.1:0-804 GCF_001194135.2 Octopus bimaculoides | reverse complement strand
GGGGGCAGAGAAGACGGGAAGGAAGATTAAAATGAGGAGTGGATGGTGGAGGAAGGAAAGACTGGAGAACAATGAGAAAGATGAAGAGAATGAAGCGGGGAAAAAGAATTGAATTCACCACACCAGACTATATGAATGCTCAGTATCTTGTATGGCACTGCCATTGTCATTTAATATCTGGTGCCAAGCAATACAAATTTGCCAAATTCTCAATTGAAAACAATACAAGCCATGCAGAGTAGTGTTCTTTGTTTATAAATGTAGACCTCAACTAGATTTTATCTCTTACATTTCAGAAATCCAACTTAGGGTTTGAAACAATCACAACAATGTTACCTGCCTGAACAAATAAGGATTGATTTTACTCGTAACCAATAAAGAATGACTTTTTGCAATAACTTGCAGTTACTTCATTTACAAGAGACATCTGGACATAATATTGCATAAATGCATGCTCACATGAGTGTATGTGTGTGTGTTATTTTAGCCTTATAAAACATACAAAAACAGACGATTCACTTTTGCTTTTTTTGTTTTTCAAGATATGTGCCTAAGGTGAAAAACAGCAAAATTAAACCAAGGACCACACAGCTGTGAAACTAACATCTTTAATCATTTCATCATGTTTTGTACAACATATTTTGCTGTAGTAGAAGGTACAAAACAGTACAGGAATCTGTATCATTGCTTAAGCACTTCTATCTCTTGGCAGTTACATATTTTTGGTCAGCCCGTGGCTATAGTAGAAGACATGTGCCCAAGGGGCCATGCAGTGGGACTGAACCCAGAACCATGTGGTTGGGA
>NW_026415783.1:0-218 GCF_001194135.2 Octopus bimaculoides | reverse complement strand
ATACATACATACATACATACATACATATATATATACATACATGCATACATTTGTGTGTGTGTTTGTGTACATACATACGTACACGTATACATATATATAGAGAACTAGGTATAAATAGTTAGATAGATGGATAGATTCAGATAGCTAGCTAGCTAGCTAGCTAGCTAGCTAGATAGATATATAGATATATAGATAGATAGATAGATAGATAGATAGAT
>NW_026415782.1:0-441 GCF_001194135.2 Octopus bimaculoides | reverse complement strand
AAAATAAGGTTACTGCTCAAAAGAAATATCTCGTCTACTACATATCCACAATTCTTATTACTTCTGAACCATGAATGAGGTTTGCACGGGGAGAATTCACATATCACTAGGAAAAGAGTCATTCACAAGGTTTCAATCCGGAGCTGGAGAGCTTCCTCCCCAACATGCTGTTAGGAGCCAAACATGGCCGGGAAAGCTTCATTGCCTGTCATTGAGCCAGGTTTTGGCGTTCATGTAGGATGTGTTGATCATTATTAATAAACTTTGTAACTTCGGATTGACTGGTCACTTCCTGTCTGATGTCATCAAAGGCACATGCAATGAAGCAGCTGATCTGAGGACAAACTTTGCACAACGTTGCCATGGGTTGATTTCTTCAAGATAGAACATGCATATTCCGCATATGTATATATAGATATGTGCATGCACACACACACACAC
>NW_026415781.1:0-1653 GCF_001194135.2 Octopus bimaculoides | reverse complement strand
TATCATACACAACATATATATGAATATATGTATATGCACATTTCATATATGTATATATATATATATATCCACATACATACACATATATGCACATACATTATATATGAATATACATATATAAGCATAAATACATATACGTGCGACTGTGTTCGAGCGCGCGTGCGTATTTCTGTGAATGGGGATGTCCCCCCACAGCTTCACCACCACCACCACCACCACCATCTCTTGACAACCGGTGTAGTAGTGTTCGCATTCACGCAATTTAGCGGTTCCGCTATTGACCAATAAGAGTGAGCACCAAGCTTAGGAAAATATAATTAGGTATTGGAGTCGATGAAAGTCGACTTAAAATTCCACGAAACGGTGCCCCAGCTTGGCCACAGTCAAATGACTGAAACAGTTAAAAGATAGAAAGATATCAGATATAGAAAGCAACAGACGCACAAATATATATATATCACACACACACACACGTTTTTAATGGAAAATCCGAAGTATATTACTTTTAAAGGTCCCATATTAGACGGTCTCTCACGAATGGGGAATATATATATATATACATATATATGTATATATATATATATACACATACATATACACACACACACACACATATATATATATATACATATATGTACTTACATCTACAATATATATATATATATATATATATATATATATATATATATATATATATATATATATATATATATATACATATATTATGTATATATATATACATATATACTATATATATATATATGTATACACATACACTACTGTATATATGTATACACATGCATACGATATATATATACTTGTGTATATACTATATATTCATGTATAGAAATATATATATATATATACTATATATTTATATATACATACATATATACATATATTATATATTTATATATACATACATATACGTATATATACTATATATTCATATATACATATATACATATACTTATATATACACACATATATATACATATTTTTGTATATACATATATATATACATATATTATATACACACACATATATACATAGACAATATACATGTGTGTATGCGTGTATGTGTGTGATTGTATGTGCGTGTGCGATTGTGTGTGTTTGTGTGTGTGTGTGTAAAACCGAAAAGCGTAGTGAAAAGTGAAACGCCAGTAAAATGCGGCACGGCTCCGTTGTGAGTTCGAGTTTTCCACGCAGAGACTACACTGACGCTAAAAGAACATCGTCGTTCTCCTCTGAAACGCTATGTGGAACCCTGTATTGAATCCGATTTTTGCTTACATGACGCACTCTAGTGTTTCTGCGTGCCTATATATCTATGTATGTATGCATGGATGGATGGATGCATGTATGTATGTGTTTTAAACATTTCCCTTGGGCATTAGTGGTACTAATAGCCTGGTGTTAAAACTTAATATACACATGTTACAGAACGAAGCGTCAGTCGAGTACGGAGTTGCGCAATAAGAAATTGACATGACAGAGGAACAAACTATTGTCTTATGAACATCATTAGCTTACAGCTGTTTCTGGTATACAATGCAGTGAGCTCATTAGTTCTGTGTCTCAGTAACAACTTCGAACTTCATCGGAGCCTCGCATGTTAAGTATATATATATATATATATATATATATATA
>NW_026415780.1:0-242 GCF_001194135.2 Octopus bimaculoides | reverse complement strand
GTGTGTCTTTCTGACCCTGTCTATTTTCATTACCAACATTTTATATATATATGAGTGTGTGTGAGTATGTGTGGGTGTGTCTACTATCAGCTACTTACATACAAATATTTATACATGCATGCGTATATATGTATACGTGTGTATGTAAGTATGTACGTACGTATGTATTATGTATCTATGTATGTTAGGGTGTTCGGGTTTAATTTGACGATATTTTATGTCTTCTTTTCCAAGAACGACTT
>NW_026415779.1:0-209 GCF_001194135.2 Octopus bimaculoides | reverse complement strand
GATAGATAGATAGATAGATAGATAGATGGATAGATAGATATACATACATAACAAGGGATGATGAAAAGTTAGCTATGGGTAAAAGAAAATACAGGAAAATTTGTTAAATATGATTTTTTCATGATATCCCCCTCTCAGACTGAGACACTTTTTCAACAATTCTTAAGATATTCTTAATCCTGTAAAAGAACTCGGAAGGTTGGGCCTCT
>NW_026415778.1:0-252 GCF_001194135.2 Octopus bimaculoides | reverse complement strand
ATTGTTTTTGTGTCTTTTCTATATAGTGTTTTTTTTTTTTATTCTTCGTCTTTCATTCTCTCTCTCCTTAGACATTATTCTCCCATTCTCACCTATTCTACTATTCTTTAATCCTCACAAAAACCATTTGTATGTGTTTGTCTTTTACTTACTATATCTATTTTTAATATGTTTATGTATTTCCCTGTTTGCTTTTTGGGGTTTTTTTTTTCTTTAGTGTATCATTATTTTTTCTTTATCATTTCTCAGTTC
>NW_026415777.1:0-210 GCF_001194135.2 Octopus bimaculoides | reverse complement strand
ATATATATATATATATATATATATAAATGCGTATAGACAACAAATGAGATCCAGAGATTCTCACTATATATATGTATGTACACATATTCATATATACGTGAATATTTACCTAGTTATAGTCTGACAGACAGACAACCAGACAGACTGATAGAGAGATATGTAGATAGATTGTTAGATAGATAGATAGATAGATAGATAGATAGATAGATA
>NW_026415776.1:0-380 GCF_001194135.2 Octopus bimaculoides | reverse complement strand
ATACACACACACACACACACATGTATATATATATATTTTGGGACTATCACGTTTTGAGTTTTTATTAAACTATCAATTTAAACTAGATCTAAATAAACAACCCCTGTTAAAAATATTCTGGCAAAAGTCGGGAAGAAATTTAACATCCCAAAGAAACTTAATTTCGGTAGAAAGTATGTTTTTTTCACTTTTTTAAAAATAAAATGTCGAGGTCTGATGTGGAAAATTCTGTCCAATTGGTTCAAGGCCAGCCCTGTCTATATATATACATATATATATATATATATATTGGGACTTTCACATTAAGTTGACTGTATACAACTACTTTACATATATAAATATACAAATTAATTATCAATTATCAATATAGGGCGTCGTTT
>NW_026415775.1:0-343 GCF_001194135.2 Octopus bimaculoides | reverse complement strand
CACACACACACATATATATATATACACATATAGACATACATACATACATATATACGTATATATGTGTGTGTGTTTGTGTATGTATACATATACGTGTGTATGTGTGTATACAATATGTAATACCATTCACACACCGACGTAGGCGCACGCATAGAAACTTACACAATCACACACTCACTCACACATCCCCACAAACAACAAACATACGCAAACAGACACACACATAGATATGTGTAAATGTACTCAGACATATGTACATATATAGAAACATGTATACATAGACACATACATAGATATTCATACACACACACATACACACACACGCGCAAAGTACACACGTGAA
>NW_026415774.1:222-629 GCF_001194135.2 Octopus bimaculoides | reverse complement strand
TATATATATATATATATATATATATATATAGAAACATACATGCATATATATATATGTGTGTGTGTGTATGTATGTATGTAACATCTATTATAGGCAGACACATGCGGAAGTCCACACACACACAGACGCGCATGCGCACGTATCGCAGTTCGGCGAAGGCAAACAGAGATCAATGAAATATGTACTAGATTGAAATAAGTAATAAGATCGATAACATTAGCTTGAGGGCTCTGCCTCACAATGGCCATAGTCCGAATGTTGCAAGTGTGCGTGTATATTTATATAACGTATACGCACATATGTACATATGTGTATGTAATTATGTATGTATGCATGTATGTATGCATGTATATATGCGTGTATGTATGTGTGTGTGTGTATGTATGTATGCATGCATGTATGTATGT
>NW_026415774.1:0-190 GCF_001194135.2 Octopus bimaculoides | reverse complement strand
GTATGTATGTATGTATGTATGTTGTGTGTATGTCTGTATGTGTGAATGTATATATGTAGTAGGCATTTGTGTGTAGGTACACATGTATATTTAGGGGAACAGATATATTGATAGATAGAAATCTATAGATAAACACATGTGTATGTATGTATACATACATAATACATACATACATACATATAAATATATA
>NW_026415773.1:0-258 GCF_001194135.2 Octopus bimaculoides | reverse complement strand
TATCTATCTATCTATCTATCTGTCTGTCTATTTATCTATCTATCTATTTATGTCTATCTATCTATCTATTTGTCTATCTATCTATCTATCCATTTGTCTATCTATCTATCTATCTATCCATTTGTCTATCTATCTATATATCCATATATCTATCTGTCTATCTATCTATCCATATATCTATCTGTCTATCTTATCCATATATCTATCTGTCCGTACTTCTTTCTATCTATCTCTATCCGTGCTTCTATATATATATAT
>NW_026415772.1:0-425 GCF_001194135.2 Octopus bimaculoides | reverse complement strand
ATATATACATATAAATATATATATACATATATATATACATATAAATATATGTATACATATATATATACATATAAATATATATATACATATATATATTTATATATATATTTATATATATATTTTTATATATATATTTATATATATGTATGTATATATGTATGTATATATATATGTATATATGTATTTATATGTATGTATATATATATTTATATGTATATATGTATTTATATGTATGTATATATATATTTATATGTATATATGTATTTATATGTATATATGTATTTATATGTATATATGTATTTATATGTATATATGTATTTATATGTATATATGTATTTATATGTATATATATATATGTATATACGTATTTATATGTATATATGTATATATATATTTATATGTATATATATTTATATGTATATATA
>NW_026415771.1:0-201 GCF_001194135.2 Octopus bimaculoides | reverse complement strand
TGTATGTATGTATGTATATATGTGTGTATGTATGTATGTATGTATGTATGGTTGTATACATGTATGTATGTATGTATGCGTGTGTGTGTATGTATGTATGCATACATGTATGTATTACGTACGTATGGATGCATATATGTATGCAATGAATGTGTGTGTATGCATGTGTGTGTATGTTTGAATGTGTGTGTGTAAATTGTA
>NW_026415770.1:0-277 GCF_001194135.2 Octopus bimaculoides | reverse complement strand
TATATAAATATGTATGTATATATGTATATCTGCATATACACACAAACACATGCATATATATATAAGGTACAAACATGGCCATGTGCTTTAAAGTATATATTGCAAATAGAGTATGTGGCACCTTGGGCAAGATTTTTTTGCTATAGCCTCAGGTTGGCCAATAACTTGTGAGTGAAATGTCATAGAGTGAAAATTATACAGGGGCCTAGAAAACATATACGTGTGTATGTGTGTGTGCGTGTGTGTGTGTGCACGTGTGTGTGTGTGTGTGTGTGTG
>NW_026415769.1:0-559 GCF_001194135.2 Octopus bimaculoides | reverse complement strand
TATATAGAATAAAATATTGCACTTAAAGACGACAATTGAACACAAAGATGTGACTCGTTCACCACTGATTAGTTACTGACCAAAATTCATTACCATTTCGCATATACTTGCATATACATATAATTAATGAAAAGAACAGTTCAAACTCATCTTACGATCGTTTCGGAAAGAGAAAATTTTTCATTCATATCACTTGCATATGTTTGTAATACATGCAATATAATGGTATATATTACATTTCTATACGTGTGGTGTGAATATAAAATGTCCGTTTAGTGAAATGATTGTTACATCAATTATGATATTCTCTTTTCTTCATTTAAAATATTATTGTCATTATTGTTATAATTGTACTTGTTGTTATTGTTATTATTAACCACTGTGATCATATATTATGCATATTGTATTATATTTCAGGTTTCCCAATGTTCTTTTTTCTAATCAATTGGAGTTTAATCGAAGCTAATTGAATTTCCAGAATATTACGGTAGCCAGGTCCCTATACGTGGTGCTGAAGAGGTGATCATTTAGATGACAATTCTCTCCTAAACTTGTATAT
>NW_026415768.1:0-207 GCF_001194135.2 Octopus bimaculoides | reverse complement strand
TCCCTTTCTTCTCTCCTCACATGACCGGTGTTCGGCCAAGACTGATCTTTCTTTCTTGGTTTGGCTGTTGTCCAAGCAACACCTATATTCCACCCTGTGCCTGTGAAATCTTATAGCCCTGCCGTAAGGCTTTATTTCCACAGGCGCCAGCTTAATGTAATTCGTCCTTAGTCGAAAGACAGCTGTTGTTATGTCCTGTTATTTGTA
>NW_026415767.1:0-536 GCF_001194135.2 Octopus bimaculoides | reverse complement strand
GTAGGGACACCGCATTTCGTTTTGTAGCCATAATATATTACCAAGTATAAGGCGACGAGCAGGCAGAATCAGTAACACGCCGGGAAAAATGTTTGGCGGCATTTCGTCCGTCTTTACGTTCTCAGTTCAAATTCCGCCGGGGTCGACTTTACATTTTATCTTTTCGGGGTCGATAAAATAAGTACCGGTTGAACACTGGCGTCGAAGTAATCAACTTAATCCATTCCCCGAAATTGCTGGTTCTGAATCAAAATTTGAAACCAATATACTACCAAAAGTTTGTAAGTCAATATCATCTTACTTTGTGTTAGCAGTACATTGTTTTCGTTTTTTAAGTGTATCTTTACAGACTTTTTTTTCTTTAGAATGTAGAGCCAGCACTGAAAGTTACGACGATTCGTATTCGAATACGTCTATGTAAACGATGCAATCGAAAACAGAAAAATAGGTAATGAGTGAATTTCCCTACCAGTGATCAATATGTACGTACCAGTTGCCAGGAATGTGTTTAATATGTAAACAATATGACGAGTGTG
>NW_026415766.1:0-709 GCF_001194135.2 Octopus bimaculoides | reverse complement strand
TACGTACGCATGCATATAAATTATTGGTAATAAGAATGTAGATATTGATCTGGTTATTATAAAATATAATGTTAGCAGATTGTTAGAACACACAGTTACGAGGTGGGTACTGAAAAGTTCCTTTTCTAAACCCTGCAAAAGAACTCGGAAGGTTGGGCCTCCGAAGAGGCCATTCACGATACCCTTAAAGTCAGGAAATATATACGCAAAGCATCTTTATATATCGTATTACGAATATAAGAATTTATATGTTATATACGAGTGGGTGCTGATAGGTTCCTGGCTTTGGGTAAAAGAAAATGCAGGAGGATCAGTTAACTGAGATTTTATTCAACATATTCCCCCTCTCAGATTGACACATTTATTACAGTGCTCCTTCAGTTTTTCGAAGTCCTGTAAAAGAACTCAGAAAGTTGGGCCCCCAACCAGGTCTTTCGCGACACCCTTAAAACCAGGAACTTTACAACACCCACTCGAATATCTTCTTTCCCGTGTGAATACATTTATTGTTAATCATGCACTTCTTTCATGGAATTACTTTTGATTTTGAAGCAGTTGCACTTCTGTGTGATTAGATACATAGGTATTTGTTATCTCAGAGAATGATTTACTATAGCTCTAATCTCACAAATAGCAGTCGTACATTTAACTGTGCACATAACAATTACAATAGATGCAATAGATACACACACACGCATGTATGAACATG
>NW_026415765.1:0-373 GCF_001194135.2 Octopus bimaculoides | reverse complement strand
AACCATGGCCATATAATGTAACTAAATGTGTTCTCTTTATTAAATCATTTTAAATTGATTCAGCTGAACCAATAGATATAGGGGCTAATGCAAAATCGCACCCCTTTGAAAAACGAAATTTTTTGAAAATTTTTTTTCGGATTCCTACCTTTAACAGAGATTCCGAATATGCAAAAATATTAACAGAATCTAATTTCATCTTTATTCCATTTCACTTATGATTTTTAGACATTTTAAAGGGAGAGTGAGGATGGGAAAGTACTGACGTTTCGAAGAGAGAGAAAGATACAAACAATACACTTATTTCAGGTTCATCTCTACAGAGCCATTTTTTTATTCCCTGCTTATTCTAGATCATACGGGGGTGATTGCA
>NW_026415764.1:0-547 GCF_001194135.2 Octopus bimaculoides | reverse complement strand
TATATATATATATGCTCGAGTGAAGAAATAACATGAATTCAAGTCGCACACATCAACTTGCCGAGCCAGACTTCAAATAACATGAACCAGTCCTACAGGAGATTGGGAATAACAAGGTCACACAAATATTTCGAGACGAATCTCCGTTGGACAGTTTTGTTAGGCTAACATCTAGTTATGTCAACAACCGTATGGTTTAATGTTTGCAAGAGTGTTTATTCCCATATCACTCCGGCTGTTAAAATAATTCATTGGCAACGGTGACCTCTGAAAAAGTGGTTAGAAATGGAGTCAGTGTTAGTTGAGACCTAACATGAACAATAAATTTTTCACTGGTTTACTAAATAGAAGTGATGTATTGGTTTTCTTTATCCTCTTCTGTATTTTTTCAGCAGACAAGTTAAGACAGGGCCTACTAGAGGGGTGAGTCAGCCAGTACTCGATACATTGTTCAGAGAACTAAAGTTAGACCGCTGAACATCTGACGAGCCCTTCCCTAAAGAAGATGGCTACACCCGTCCTGCATCTTGCTTCGCTTTATAAAATT
>NW_026415763.1:0-457 GCF_001194135.2 Octopus bimaculoides | reverse complement strand
TGCATCCGGGCATTTATTATTATTATTATTATTATTATTATTATTATTACAAGTACTTTATTTTTCAAAGATCTCGATCTTACCTGGTCAGGTTGATTCTGTGAGAGCGGGCAGCAATCTGTTGCCAGAGGTCTCCAGGGGTCTCTTTCTGCAAGCTATCGGCTTTAGTACTTGGCTATTAACTCATCGTGAAAGACACTCAATACTAATACGCGTAAATATTATTATTATTATTATTATTATTATTATTATTATTATTATTATTATTATTATTATTATTATTATTATTATTATTATTATTATTTTATGTTTGAATTTTGTTTTGCATTTGTACAAGTTGGATCCAAGTCTTACTCAGAGACCTCAAGAGACATCAAGTTAGAAGTTCATGTAGGTGTAGGTGTAGGTATTATTATTATTATAATTATTATTATTATCATTATCATTATTATTATTA
>NW_026415762.1:0-284 GCF_001194135.2 Octopus bimaculoides | reverse complement strand
TATATATATATATATATGTATGTATATTTATATATATATGTATGTATGTAACTACATGTGTATCATTGGCAATTTTTTTCCTCCGTCTTCCTTTTCTCTTGGGCTTTCATCCTGTCACCTGTTTCTGATGAAAAGCTTTGCTCAAAACATAAAACTACTTTCTTTCCTTTCCTGTGCGTCTGCTAATACTTTGCATGTACCACATCCTCGCGTTGTTTTTACTTGTGTTTTTCCACATTTTTCTTGCATTAACTATATATATATATATATATATATATATATAT
>NW_026415761.1:0-329 GCF_001194135.2 Octopus bimaculoides | reverse complement strand
CTCTCTCTCTCTCTCTACCTGTTTACTTGCAAATAACTGCTGCCATATAATGTGTTGATATGCAATGAGCTGTTTGCGAGTTGACAGTTATGTAGCTCTTTGTCTCTGTCTGTCTGTCTGTCTCTCTCTCTCTCTTTCTCTCTCTCTCGCCATATCTGTCTTGTTTTTTCTCACTCTCACTTTCCCTCGTTAGCTGTTTCCATCAGTCTCTCCCTCTCCCTCTCCCTCCCTCTCTCTCTCTCTCTATCTATCTTTGTTATGTGATGAACTGCTGTCAGGTGGAACTAATTTCCTCCCTCCTCCCTCCATCTCTTTCTCTCTCTCTCTCT
>NW_026415760.1:0-633 GCF_001194135.2 Octopus bimaculoides | reverse complement strand
TTGGACGGAATCCCGCTAAGCGTTTTACCTGGCGTGCTAGCGATTCTACCAGCTCACCGCCGTTGAGAATTCTGTTATTACAGATAATTTATATCATTTATGTAAATTGTTTATATTAGCCTCAAACGTATTTATTACACCACATATACAAACATGCATGCATACATGCATACACACACATTTATATATACATACACACACATATATATATATATATTCATATATAAACATATATATATATATATATATATACATATATACACATACATATATTTGTGTGTATAATTTATACTGTATCTGTGTATCATTTTTACATTGTTCACACACACATAGCGGACACATAGGTGCTATTTTAAAATATAATATAGATGTATAATAATAATAATGATAACAACAACAACATCGAAAAATACCTTAGGAATGAGAACCCAGGTTCGAAATTTCCGCAAGACACCTGAAGAAGGCTGGAAGGTATATCAGCCGAAATGTTGTGTTAACAACAAACAAGATGAGGACAAATATCCGTCAAATGTTAATGTAGATGTATATATGTTTGTATATTACGTACATATACATTGGCACACATACACACACGCATATCTATCTATCTATCTATCTATCTATCTATCTATC
>NW_026415759.1:0-477 GCF_001194135.2 Octopus bimaculoides | reverse complement strand
AAAGCTCTTCTTCAAAATTATCCAGCCTAGGGTTGTATGGTGGGTTACTTTTTTATCTGAAAAGTCTTTTATATTGTGAATTAACATCCGTGTTTATGATTGCTTGTTCTCCTTTATCGAAAAATAAGCCTTCCATCTTATTCTGTTGATGAATGAATGTGTCTTACCAATCAGTTGCTTTATAAATACGTTCCTGGGTGGTATTGGAATATCTTTCAAGGATGTATTAATTTCAAATAGCTCCATAATGTTACAGATAAATAGCAGTATCTACCAAAATAGAACTGTAAAGTATATGTTAAATATATATTTTTTTAACCAAAAAATTTGGTAAAAAATATAGTATCTGTTAACAATCTTAGCAAAAAACTCACAGTTGAGTTTTTGAACGTTTGCTCGTTCATTGCACATTTGGGATGGAAGGTTATGTGCCATCTATTACTTTTTCATCCTGTTTTGTATATTTTCATGGGTCAA
>NW_026415758.1:0-205 GCF_001194135.2 Octopus bimaculoides | reverse complement strand
GTGTACGAGCGTTAGTGTTAGAAAAACGTATATTGATGTCCGTGTTGGGTGTATGTGTGGGTCGGGTGCTGGTGGTAGCATAGGTTAGGTTTTGGTAATAGAGCGAGAGTTTATGTTTGTTAGAAGCTGCTATAATAGATTCAAAGTTAGGAGAAGTAGAATACGATAATTTTAAAGTGAATCTGTTGAATATAGAGTGGTATTT
>NW_026415757.1:0-240 GCF_001194135.2 Octopus bimaculoides | reverse complement strand
GGAAATCTAACGTATCGGACGATGTACTTCTTCAAGGGAAGAGTTGAAAGGAAAGAAATTAATAGGAAAGAAATTAATAGGAAAGAAATTAAACTTAGGCTCTCTCATTAATTCCTCTCCTTAAACTTTGTTCGATTGTTCGATCATTGTATGTATATACATATACATACATAAACACGCACACGCACACACACACACTGATCATTATAATATGTTGTATATAACTATAAAATTATTTGG
>NW_026415756.1:7759-8333 GCF_001194135.2 Octopus bimaculoides | reverse complement strand
CCCCCCGCTACTTTTTTCTCCAGTCATGACCACCCCTTCTTGTTTTCAGATATAGTATCTGGGACTACATTTCAACTTGTCCTTCTTTTATCTGTCGGTAAGGAATATAACTTGAAGAGAGACTTGACTGTTATTTCTAGCAAGTCAGGTAGCCATGCAAAAGCCCTCTTGTTAAAGCTGTGTGTGTGTGTGTGTGTGTGCACGTGGCCCTTCTTACTGCTTGTAGTTTAGCTCCAGGTCATCCTTTATCTCATAGGCCAGGGGTTTTCAAACTGTGGTCTGAGGACCACAGGGGATCTGCAAGGACAAGACAGGGGGTCCGTGGACAGCAAATACTTTTTATGGGCAATTTGATTTTATATATGTTTTTTAATTGACAATAAACCTATTTGTTAAATACTGCTAAATAAATAAATGTAAAAATATGTTATTTTAAGCAAATATTTATGTTTAAATTTCATAAGGGGGTCCCTAAGGTAAAGCCTGAAATATAAAGGGGTCCGCAAGTCAAAAAGTTTGAAAACCCCTGTCATAGGCCTATGATCAAACACGTTTCATCCATTACCATCCAATC
>NW_026415756.1:5143-7445 GCF_001194135.2 Octopus bimaculoides | reverse complement strand
GGCCATATGTTGGAGTCAGTTTCTTCAACTGCAACACCCTCGAAGGTAGTGCTCCAGCATGGCCGCATATTGGGATCAACTTCTTCAACTACAACACCCTTCAAGGCAGTACTCCAGTATGGCCATATGTTGGAGTCAGTTTCTTCAACTGCAACACCCTCGAAGGTAGTGCTCCAGCATGGCCGCATATTGGGGTCAGTTTCTTCAACTAAAACACCCTCCAAGGCACTGCTCTAGTATGGCCGCATATTGGGATCAACTTCTTCAACTACAACCCTTCAAGGCAGTACTCCAGTATGGCCATATGTTGGAGTCAGTTTCTTCAACTGCAACACCCTCGAAGGTAGTGCTCCAACATGGCCGCATATTGGGGTCAATTCCTTTAACTAAAACCCCCTTCAAGGCACTGCCCCAGTATGGCCACAATGAAATGACTGAAATAAGTGCAAGAATAAAAGAATATCTGTTAATGTACCCAATGTAGTGAGTCAAAATTAATATTTAATCAATTGAAATTAATCTTACAATCAACAGATAAAGCATTGATGTTTAATGACAATTCTTGTTGAAGGCATGCAAGGGGAATAACTCCATAATTTAAATTGATTAAAGATTAAATAGAAATATGTTGTGGGAGTGGGGTAGCTGGTTGAGTCTGAGTGTTTGTAAATGGTGATAGCTCTGGATATGTTCCTATAGTCTTAAACAGCTTAGAGTTTTGTTTTTGTATGAAAATTATTTGCTAATTAGGATATCAATTAATGACAGATGACTACATTATGTTAGCCTAAACTCACTGTATTTTCTTAATGTAGAAGGCGTCCTTGAGAAATTTCCCATTTTCTATCTATCTGTCAGTCTATCACTTTGTCTATCTAATAGTCTCTTTGTCTGTCAGTCTATCTGACTGTCTATTTATCTACCTGTCTGTCTGTCTTATTGTCTGTTTTTCTGTCTGTTGCCATCTATCTGTCTGTCTACCTGTCTGTCTATCTATCTGTCTATCTATCTATCAGTCTATGTATATGTCTATCTGTCTGTCTATTTGTCTATCTACCCCATCTTCGTTGAGCCCTGTGTGGCTAATAAAAGAAATGTATCTACCTGTCTATCTATCGGTCTATCTATATGTCTATCTGTCTGTCTATTTGTCTATCTATCGGTCTATCTGTCTGTCTATCTATCTATCGGTCTATCTGTCTGTCTATCCATCTGTCTATCCATCTGTCTATCTATCTATCTATCTATCTATCTATCTATCTATCTATCTATCTATCTATCCATCTGTCTATCTATCTATCTATCTTTCTATCTATCTGTCTGTTTGTCTATCTATCTATCTATATACCTATCTATCTATCTATCTATCTATCTTTCTATCTATCTGTCTGTTTGTCTATCTATCTATCTATATACCTATCTATCTATCTATCTATCTATCTATCGGTCTATCTGTCTGTCTATCCATCTGTCTATCTATCTATTTATCTGTCTATCTATCTATCTCTCTATCTTTCTATCTATCTGTCTGTTTGTCTATTTCTCTCTTTGTCAGTCTCTTTGCTTGTCTAGATATCTAAGTCTCTCTCTCTCTCTCTCTCTCTGTTTTTCCCAGTGTATTTACTTAGCCAGCTGTCCATCTGTCTGTCTACCTGAGACCCCCCCCACAACCCACTTAACCCCAGACACCTGCCACAGATAATCTCAGGAATGTCAAGTATGCATGGCACTAATAATCTTAATCCCTTTTAAGTATTGCCTTCCCTTCCCACTTCTCCACCCAACCCCTGCACACACACACACACACACACTAAGTTCATCCAACCATACACATAGTTCTGTCTCTCTTCAGTGGTGGTGGTGGTGGTGGTGGTAGAGTTACATACAGTGTGTGTGTGTGTCTGTGTGTCACTGTATGTAGGTCAAAATGTAATTAGATTTTCATTACTTCTACCCTGAAATCTGATCTTACCCCTACCTCTTTCTGTCTGTGACACTGTGTATGCATGTGTGTGTGCGTGTGTGTGCAAATCTGCATATTCTACATTCCCTTTACTGTTTGTAACTGTGTGTGCTTGTATACACACACACACACACACACACACACACATATATATATACATATGCACACCTATCTCCATACCTTATCCTTTAATGAATGTAATATATATATATATATATATGTGTGTGTGTGTGTGTATATATATATATATATATATACACATGCACAGAGTGTATCTGTATATATGTATACATGTATATATATATATGTGTATATATATATATATATATATATATATAT
>NW_026415756.1:3191-3963 GCF_001194135.2 Octopus bimaculoides | reverse complement strand
CCGCCAAATTTAGATTGGAGCCTGGTGTTGCCATCCGGTTTCAGCAGTCCTCAGTCAAATCGTCCAACCCATGCTAGCATGGGAAGCGGACGTTAAACGATGATGATGATATTGTCACTCATTCACTCTTCTTGTTTCTTTCTAGATATGGTGGAGACGATGGTTAGTGTTGCACCGAGCCACGAGCAAAGGGCCGACACGCCTCTCAGTTTATTCCAGCCGAAAAAAGACAAATGATGAACCAAAGTCAACACTTTTCATGAAATCAGTACGAGAGGTACAACGGTTGTCCAGTAAAATAAAGAGGTCTGCCATTGCAATTCTGACGAGAGAGGATTACTCTTGGGCGCTTTCCTTTGAAACAGGTAAGAAAAGTATTTTGGACAAAGTCTATATCTGTATATATATGCGGCTCATCTCCTTACAAGTGATATATAGAGTAACAAAGCCAGAACAGGTGCTGGCGTTGCGATTAGCCAGTGAGAGTGGCTGTGTGGTAAGTAGCTTGCTTACCAACCACATGGTTCCGGGTTCAGTCCCACTGCGTGGCACCTTGGGCAAGTGTCTTCTACTATAGCCTCGGGCCGACCAAAGCCTTGTGAGTGGATTTGGTAGACGGAAATGGAAAGAAGCCCGTCGTATATATGTGTGTGTGTGTGTGTATATATATATATATATCATCATCATCATCATCATTGTTTAACGTCCGCTTTCCATGCTAGCATGGGTTGGACGATTTGACTGAGGACTGGTGAAACCGGATGGCAACACC
>NW_026415756.1:1622-2403 GCF_001194135.2 Octopus bimaculoides | reverse complement strand
GTGTCTGTGTTTGTCCCCCCAACATCACTTGACAATCGATGCTGGTGTGTTTACGTCCCCGTAACTTAGCGGTTCGGCAAAAAGAGACAGATAGAATAAGTACTAGGCTTACAAAGAATAAGTCCTGGGGTCGATTTGCTCGACTAAAGGCGGTGCTCCAGCATGGCCACAGTGACGGTGATGATGAAATGGTGGTGGTGGTGGTGGTGACGATGATATCTACCATTGTTTCTATATGCCTTTGTTCTCTCCACTGACAGATGGTGATGCCGAAGACTGGCTTAATGTGGTTCTATTGGAACACCAGAAGAGAGGTGACGCTAAGTTCTTCACATCTCCAGGAATCCACAAGCAGATCCGGTCTGACTTGAAGGCCGACCAATATGGTAAGTAGAGTTCAGTTCCATTCCTCCTGGGCCCTTGAGTACATTGGGCAGCAAGTTGATGCCACTAGTTTTTTCTGGGCTGCAAACTTTTCTACATCCAGATGCAGGCATGGCTGTGCGGTAAGAAGCTTGCTTCCCAACCACATGGTTCTGAGTTCAGTCCCACTGCATGGCACCTTGGGCAAGTGTAGTCTACTATAGCCTCGGGCCGACCAATGCCTTGTGAGTGAATTTGGTAGTCGGAAACTGAAAGAAATTTATTGTGTGTATACATATATATATATGTGTGTGTGTGTGTGTGTACACGCATAACAGATTTGGCTGTTATTTCTAGCAAATTTTATAGCCATACAGAGTTGTTCAATTGGCTCATTTGTTGATGTGTATAAGTAAAC
>NW_026415756.1:0-1100 GCF_001194135.2 Octopus bimaculoides | reverse complement strand
TATAGTTATTGGTTTCATCTTTCTTTCTATATTCTGTAACTGTTGCAATATACTTTTCTACCATAGGCACAAGTCCTGAAATTTTTGTGGGGTGAGGGCCAGTCAATTAGATCGACCTCAGTACACAACTGGTACTTAATTTATCGCCCCCCGAAAGGATGAAAGGCGAAGTCGACCATGGCAGAATTTGAACTCAGAACGTAACAGCAGATGAAATACCACTAGGCATTTCGCCTGGCGTCCTAACAATTCTGCTAGCTTGCTGCCTTTGTCTGTCACAATATAGAAACATTTCTCATGGCACCAGCACACAATTTACAGATGCTTACATTTTTTATATCTTCCGTGAATTTTTCATGGATCCAGCTAGTATGTATGAATATATCTATGTATGTATGTCTGTCCCTTCCATCATTGCTTGACAACTGGTGTTGGTGTGTTTACATCCGTTGCCAGTACCGCCTGACTGGCCTTCGTGCGGGTGACACGTAAAAGCACCCACTACACTCTCGGAGTGGTTGGCGTTAGGAAGGGCATCCAGCTGTAGAAACTCTGTCAAATCAGATTGGAGCCTGGTGTAGCCATCTGGTTTCACCAGTCCTCAGTCAAATCGTCCAACCCATGCTAGCATGGAAAGCGGACATTAAACGATGATGATGATGATGATGTAACTTAGCAGTTCAGCAAACAGACTGATAGAATAAATACTAGGCTATAAGACACTATATAGATACGCTTTGAAATTTTAAAGATGCAATTGTTTATTTTTAGAATGACATTGCAAGGTTGGTGTGAGGAGCAGGATCTGGCCACTTTGAACATATATGCTAAAGGGTTGAGCAAAATATCTTGTTCTAGATTTTTCACTTTATCTTTTCCTTTCTTTTCAGATGTTTATCCGGTCTGTCCAATGGCATACACTCCACTGGGAGATTTCCACGGGGAATGCCTGATGGTCCTTACACCAGAAACAATCCATCTTCTTGATGCTGGACAACCAACCTGTTGCCTAGCAACATGGCAGATGAAACAACTGAAGAAGTTCCAACTGAATTCTCGCTGCCTCAGTTTGGAGGTCGGCAAGTAAGTAGTGTGTGTGT
>NW_026415755.1:0-631 GCF_001194135.2 Octopus bimaculoides | reverse complement strand
TTAGAGAGAGAGAGAACGAGGAAGAAAGTGAGAGAGAGAGAGAGCGAGGGATATGCATAGGCGTGCACACATACACGCAAACATGCACGCAGTTACCTTCATTATCAAATTATCAATTGTCTTTATTATCATCAACTTAATGCATGTTCTTTGCCGTATGCTTCACTTTGGGTAATATTGACGTAGCACTTTTACGCTTACACTACCTCTTACTACATCTCACTACCAACAGCGCTGACAGCACCATGTTTGCTACTTTCACTTTCACTTTTACACCTCAATAACATAGAAAGGCTTGCAGTGTTTTTAATATTTAATGGAAAGATTGATGGAGAAGGGAGAGGGGAGAGATGAAGTAAGAGGAGAAGGAGGAGGAGGAATTGGTGCTGGTGGTGGAGGGACATCACCGTCTTCTCTGGGGCACAATGACTTTTTGTTGATGGTATTTTGTTGTAGTTGTATTACAACTGCCGATATTGTTATTGTTCAATGTTGTGTTGTTGTTACTGCAGGTTTTGCCTGTTTGTTTGTTGCTGTTGTTGTTGTTAGCATTATATCACACTTTTTGTTGTACAATATGAACAAAACAGGACCATGTTGTGTAGACATGTATATATTTCTATATGTATAT
>NW_026415754.1:0-242 GCF_001194135.2 Octopus bimaculoides | reverse complement strand
GTCCCACACACACATGCAATGCATTTCATTCAGTTTCCGTCCCACCAAATCCTTTCGTAAGGTTTTGGTTGGCCCGAGGCTATAGTACAAGATATTTGCCCAAGATACCATGCAGTACGACTGAACTCGGAACTATGTAGTTGGGAAGCAAACTTCTTATCGCACAGCCACACATACATACATACATACATGCATACATACATACTTACATACGTACATACATACATACATACATACATACA
>NW_026415753.1:0-274 GCF_001194135.2 Octopus bimaculoides | reverse complement strand
TATATATATATATATATATATATATATATACGTGTGTGTGTGTGTTTGTACGTATGTATGTATGGAGAGGTGGCAATTCAGATGTGGCGACAAATAGGAAATAGAATTAATTGATGGATGAAAATCATTCGGTTCGAAAGCAACGCTTTATATAATAACACTGAATAGCTGCTGTCATATGTGCATTACCGGATATATGTTGGTGTGTGTGTGTATATGTGTGCGCACGGGCGTGTATATATATACATATATATGTATATATACATATATATAT
>NW_026415752.1:2026-2176 GCF_001194135.2 Octopus bimaculoides | reverse complement strand
CTTCTAGTGCATATTTGGATTCCCGATCCACAAAAAACATCCAGCCATTCAACAACTTTCTGTGCATTTAGAAAATGGTCAAAGAGTTTACTTCACGGAAGAGACAGCTGCAAATCAAGTTTCAAATCCAAAGGATACCACTTTAACAGC
>NW_026415752.1:849-1791 GCF_001194135.2 Octopus bimaculoides | reverse complement strand
CTTCATGGGAAAGTTTGAAAGAAGTTGATGGTGAGATTTGCAGAACATATCGAGAAGTGTGTTTCAAGTTAGGTTTGCTTGCAAATGATCAGCAATGGGAAGCTACATTAGAAGAAGAAGCTTCAATAGCAAAAACACTAAAGAGTTTAAGAGATCTTTTTGCTATTATTCTCAAAAATTGTGAAGTAAGTAATCCTCTTTACCTTTAGAATAAGTTCAGAAATGATCTTGCTGAAGATTTTAAACACCAACTTCAATTGAGTAATCCTGAGCAAGATATTGGTTTCACTGATGATGTATACAATGCAGCTTTAATTGAAATAGAAGATCAAATTATTTCGATGGGAGGTGAGCCTCTAGAAAATTTAGGTCTCCCACTAACTAACAGAGGGGATCTTAACAGTCTGTCCACTGAAATAATGAGGGAAATTTCCTATGATAAGGATGAACTGACCATGAACATAAATGATAATTTTCCCAAGCTTCTATCTGATCAACGTCATGCATATTCCACTGTCATAGAAAGTACTAACAATAACATAGGAGGACATTATTTCTTAGATGCTCCAGGAGGTACTGGGAAAAGATTTCTAATTAAACTCCTCCTGGCTAAAGTTTGTCAAGAAAATAAAATAGCTTTAGCTACTGCTGTTCCTGGGATTGCAGCAACATTACTATCTGGAGGTTGGACTGCCCATTCAACATTCAAGTTACCTTTAGATTTATCCAATGAAACAAAGAAGATCCAGTTTGTAATATATCTAAAAGTTCTGAAATGGGTGAACTAATACAAAGGTTTCACTTAATTGTCTTGGACGGATGTACCATGACCCCCAAAAAGCTTTTGAAGCTGTGGATAAAACATTACAAGGCATTAGAAAATGTAATTCCATGATGGGAAATGTCACAGTATTATTGTCAGGAGACTTCCAACAAACACTA
>NW_026415752.1:622-839 GCF_001194135.2 Octopus bimaculoides | reverse complement strand
CAGGAGACTTCCAACAAACACTACCAGTTGTTCCAAGAGGAACAAAAGTGAATGAGCTCAATGCTTTAATAAAGTCTTCTGTATTATGGCACTATGTGAAAACACTTCAACTTTCGACAGATATGAGATGGAAGCTTTCAAGAGATCAATCAGCTGAACTATTTGCAGAGCAGTTTTTGAAACTTGGTGAAGGGAGAGTTGCAATTGGCAAAGAACA
>NW_026415752.1:318-612 GCF_001194135.2 Octopus bimaculoides | reverse complement strand
AGCAGTTTTTGAAACTTGGTGAAGGGAGAGTTGCAATTGGCAAAGAACAGTTTCTTACACTCACTGAATATGTAATTCAGCTGATTCCATCGATGATTTGTGGCTGAAATCTTCCTGAATCTTCTTCATAATTACAACAATACAGATTGGATCTGTGAATGAGCTATCCTGGCTCCAAAATATATTGCTGTAAATAGCATTAATAATAAGCTATTGAATAAACTTTCAGGAGAGGTATTCAATTATAACTCAATTGACAGTGTTGTTGATGATCAGGATAGTGTTAACTACTCC
>NW_026415752.1:0-219 GCF_001194135.2 Octopus bimaculoides | reverse complement strand
GTCTCAACCAAAATTATGCAATGGTACAAGATTAATTGTGCACAAACTTAAGAGAAACTGCATCGAGGCAAATATATTGTCACTGGTTGTGGTGAAGGTGAGACTGTCTTTATTCCTAACATACCAGTTATACCATCTAATATCCCATTCTACTTTAAGTGGTTACAGCTTCCTATCCAAGTTTCTTTTGCCATGAGCATTAATAAAAGTCAGGGCCAA
>NW_026415751.1:0-477 GCF_001194135.2 Octopus bimaculoides | reverse complement strand
ATTATATAGTGTGTGTCATTATATAGTGTGTGTCATTATATAGTGTGTGTGATTATTTAGTGGTTATTGAAATGTGTCAGTCTCGAGCAGGATTCGAAACGGCTAATCGAGGCGGCTGTTGTTCACATCTCAGTTTTCTCAATCAAAATAACCCATGGTACCAGACATTATTCGCATAGAACAGTGAGAGATAAGTCTTAGTCTGATTCTTTACAACCCTAAAGATTCCGCTCGCAGCTAGAATTGTACACCTATACATACAACACAATTACAAAACGACGCTCATAAACACGTGCTTGTGTTTTTTTACGCACACTCACATACACACATACACACATAAACACACATACACACATGCGCAATTGTATACTGCTTATACACTTATATACACATATATCCACATATACTTTTATACATATATACATGCACGCACACACGCATGTACACACACACACACACACACACACACATACATGC
>NW_026415750.1:0-260 GCF_001194135.2 Octopus bimaculoides | reverse complement strand
CTTTAAAGATAATCCTCGTAATATTGGTATGGTTTGAAAATTTGATCTAGAACATTCCAGATAAAGATGGAATTATCACCAGCTGTATAAAGCCACAGCTCTTCAACCCGTATCTAGTTTGATAGGCACCAACGCACAAAACTCTCGGGCCTTGAGTAATACTGTTTCTTCAGTAAACATTTATAAAGAAATACTCGTTCATATTTTGAATTTTAGAATTCCTGTTACCGTCAGTTGTACCTATATACACTTCTATATCG
>NW_026415749.1:0-237 GCF_001194135.2 Octopus bimaculoides | reverse complement strand
TGTTGCATTTATCACACTTTCTATGGTACACCATCACATCTTGGGACACTCTTTTCTCTTGTCGTCTTCCCTCAGCTATATACTTGCTGAAATCACCAAGCTGAAATATATGATTGCAGGTTTCCTTGGTAATTTCAAACTGTCCATGAGTGGGAATGTTTGATTTCGCTTTGTGTCAGTGTCGGACTCCTGTGTGTACCCATCTCTTTCCGTCTTTATTGCATTTTAGCTTTCCAC
>NW_026415748.1:364-605 GCF_001194135.2 Octopus bimaculoides | reverse complement strand
TATATATATATATATATATACATATATAAGATACAGAAATAATTGATTCTGAAATGCATGATAATGCTAATAGCATGAACAGGATAAACTATCCAGATATTGCAGAAAAAAATCATTACCAGCCAGCCATGAGACACGAACTCACATCCCTGCCATCACGCATCAAGTACTTTACTCTTAAGCTAAACTGTCCAGTAACGAATTGTTCTGCAATTTTAGGATTTATAAATCTAGCTTTATA
>NW_026415748.1:0-354 GCF_001194135.2 Octopus bimaculoides | reverse complement strand
GGATTTATAAATCTAGCTTTATAAGACGCTAACGTTAAATTCAACTTCTGTATCTTTCAATACATCTCAATGCTTTTAAAGCAAACTTTGTTTACTTTCATAGTAAGTTAAACACCTATATATATGTTTATACATACATATATATATATTTGTATATACATATATATATTTATAAATACATATATATATATATTTATACATACATATATATATTTATACATATATATATATTTATACATATATATATACACATATACATATACATATTCATTTTTACACACACAAATATCTATTTATACACACACACACATATATATATATATACAAATTTATACACTCATATATATATATATA
>NW_026415747.1:0-264 GCF_001194135.2 Octopus bimaculoides | reverse complement strand
ATAATAATAATAATAACAACAACAACAATAATAATAATAATAATAATAACGATTTCAGGTTTTGCTACAAGGGCAGCTTGGAGATGGAATTAAGTCGGTTACATCGACCCTGGTACGTAACTGGTACTTGTTTAATCGACCCTGAAGGGATGAGAGGCAAATTCGACCACGGCGGAATTCGAACTCAGAACGTAAAGACGGACGATAAGCCGCTAAGCATTTCGCACGGTATGATAACGATTTTGTCAGCTCGCCGCACTTTAT
>NW_026415746.1:0-319 GCF_001194135.2 Octopus bimaculoides | reverse complement strand
TCCACTTTTGCTTTGATTGCTACTACTCTTTGTTTCAATTCTTCCAATATTACATCACACCCTTTATCTCTTATTCTATATGTACTTTCCAGTATTATTCTTATGCTTTCTTTCTGCAATTCCTCTCTACTCAATCTATCAACTTGATCCTGGTCCTCTCTACTATATCGGCTCAGCATCATCACTATTCGTTGTTGGTCATCATCGTATTTTATATGGATGTGTTGTTGAGTTTTCGTTCTTTGGGTAGAGCACTGCTGTAAAGTAATCGTGTAGGATTGAAATATATTCCTCACGTGTCCATTTATGCCGTTTTGGT
>NW_026415745.1:1464-2178 GCF_001194135.2 Octopus bimaculoides | reverse complement strand
TAGATAGATAGATAGATAGATAGATAGATAGATAAACAATTGATTATTATTGTTCACACTTGTGTGAATTGCAGTTAAGGACAGCAGGGTAATTTTGAATAGCCTCATTTAGTTATTCATTTTTTTATACATTTACATATTTATACTCATGTAGATATATAAATGATTGTGTGTGTGTGTGTATATATTTATATATGTTTAGTTCAACCCATGCCACTAACGGAACACGGACGTTTAATGACGACAGTGGAAAACAATGCTGACAATATGCATTAATATATTTGTTCAGTCGAAGCTGAACTCATCAAGAGTTAGAAGCTTCTAATATTAAGACGTTTCTGAATAGCTCAAGTGTTATGAGCATTATTTTCAAATAATAGCTGAAGTGATTCTTAGGAAAAGGAAGTTAACCGATCCCGGAACCTTTACTGGGAAAGCTTGGAAAGAATTATGTCTGATATACAACTTCCGTTTATGTAAATATATCTATGTTTATCTAGTTAGCCATCTATCAGTCTTTTGATGTGTGTGTGTGTGTGTGTGTGTGTGTGTGTGCGCGTGTGTGTATGTGCGTGTGTGTTTATGTGTGTCTGTATGTGTGTGTCCGTGTGCATGTGTGCGCGCATATATATATGTCTTTCTGTCTGTCTGTCTGTCTGTCTGTCTATCTATCTATCTGTCTATCTATCTATCTATCTATCTATCTATCTATCT
>NW_026415745.1:0-655 GCF_001194135.2 Octopus bimaculoides | reverse complement strand
GGATACACCGTCTGCAAGTAGTTGGGTTCAGCATATTATCCTCCATTTTCTAATTGTTACACAAATTTTGGGTAAAACCTCCACTTTTACCCGCTCCCATTGATTGCACCTAGTATAGCACTAGTGTAGTAATAATTGGGTACCCTCTCACGTTATATATATATATATATATACATATATATATATATATATATATATATAGTAGATAGATAGATAGATAGATAGATAGATAGATATATTATATATATATACATTTATATATATACATATAAACTGAAGTTTATCTAGAAGGGAAAATAAGAAAATGGAGGTGAAATTGATAATTGAGAAACATCAATTATTATTTATTGATTACAAAAAAAACAATATCTCATCTAACAGCTGTTTCTGTTCGCACTATTTTGGACATAATCAATAATAATTATCACTCTTAATAATTATACCAACTTAAGTTCCACTAAGTTGGTATTATTATTAACAGTGATAATTATTATTATTGAAATAATTAAACGCAATTATGCCAAAATAGTGCAAACAGAAACAGCTGTTAGATAAGATATTGTTTTTTTTTTGTAATCAATAAATAATAACTGGTTTCTCAATTATCAATTTCATCTCCATTTTCTTATTTTCCCTTCTAGATAAACTTCAGTTT
>NW_026415744.1:0-204 GCF_001194135.2 Octopus bimaculoides | reverse complement strand
AGAGAGATTGTGTTAGAGGGAGATTGTGTTAGAGAGAGATTGTGTTAGAGGGAGATTGCGTTAGAGAGAGATTGTGTATAAGAGACAGCGAGGGGAATATGAGAAAGGTGCACAAACAACAGCAGCACTATAGGTAAATATTTGGATTTTTAGAGTACCACTAGTTGTAGCTTCGGTCATAGACAGAGAAGAAGCAAATGAAAT
>NW_026415743.1:0-612 GCF_001194135.2 Octopus bimaculoides | reverse complement strand
CCATGCTAGCATGGAAAGCGGACGTTAAACGATGATGATGATACACATATCACTTCGCTAAGGCAGAGGTAATAATGATAATAACAACAACATACAGCAAATAGCACTGCTAGGCACCACACCCATGCTGTATAAAGCACCTTTAATACAATGAAAATAACATCAAATCAAACTACAGCACATATGCCAAAAAAAAAACCCACAAAGCGGCACTCAGTCTTGCAGTGAAAGTACAGGATAATAAGACCACTGAATAAGTATAATATAGTAAATATGTTTAATATACTTTATATAAGGTGATCAGTAGACAGAAATCACTGGGGCATTTAATTGCTTTTTGCTATTAGTTCAGGTATGCTATGTTCCACATGGTTGATTCACCATAGTGATTCAGCTTGTATCTACCTGACAAAATGTTGTTGCTGTACTGACATGAAGTTCTTGGTGCGGTGCGAGAGATGGGGGTCATTGACTAAACAAGAGTCCCAGCTGGCCAGAGAGCTCCAGGTGTGATTACAGTGGGTCCATGCCAGGAGGGAGGTGAAGTCGTTGAACAAATAGTAGAATGACGAGGTGATGATGATAATGTAGTCGAGTGGTTCCCAACCTGGG
>NW_026415742.1:0-224 GCF_001194135.2 Octopus bimaculoides | reverse complement strand
GTGTGTGTGTATATATGTGTGTATGTTTATATATATATATACATATATATATATATGTATATATGTGTATATTATAGTACGTGAGTGTATCTTTTAAATATAACATCTATGTTTATATATGTTTGTGTGTGTGGTATACATGTGTGTGTACATACATATATATTATTATATGTATTTGTCTGTGTGTATGTATATATGTGCATGTATATATATGTTTATGTATC
>NW_026415741.1:207-571 GCF_001194135.2 Octopus bimaculoides | reverse complement strand
GATGATGATGATTATGAAGATGACGACGATGACAATGATAGTGATGATGATGGTGGTGACCGCGTCTGTATTGGCTGTGGTGGTGAAGATGATCACGTTGAAAGTGACTACGACGACGACGACCACGACCACGACGGGATGGTCATGGTGCTGGTCGTGGCGGAAGAGATAATATTGACGGTGAAGGGTGTGGCAATGCTGGAGGCGTCGATGCAGACGGCTGTGACGGTGGCATAATGTTAATAACGTGAGCTGTATTACTGATTATACCTAACAACGACATTAAAGGAGGCTTCAGATCAACAAGTACGCACACACACACATACACACACGCACAGACATACACACACACACACATACGCAC
>NW_026415741.1:0-197 GCF_001194135.2 Octopus bimaculoides | reverse complement strand
ACAAGTACGCACACACACACATACACACACGCACAGACATACACACACACACACATACGCACGCACACATTACGTTCACACTGACTCATAGACACAATAGATATCATTATAATGAAAAAATATCCTTAACATCATTAATACCATCGTTCTTCTCATTCTTCTTATTTTTCTTCTTCTTCTTCTTCTTCTTCTTCTTC
>NW_026415740.1:8921-9314 GCF_001194135.2 Octopus bimaculoides | reverse complement strand
TATATATATATATATATATACATATATATGTGTGTGTGTGTCTGTGTGTGCGTCTGTGTGTCTGTGTATGTATGTATGTATGTATGTATGTATGTATGTATGTATGTATATAGTTAATTAATTAGTTACTTTGTTAGTAGACATGTTCCGACTCGAAGTAATACGTTAAAACTGCACGCAAATATCTCGTTCTTGCAGATTATAAATTCTAACTAGAAAGATGGCCACCATTATGCAATACGATTACAAGTCAACTAAAATCTGCTCACAAGATATTTCTACACTTCAAATAACTTTCAGTGACATGTTTTCTGTCTAAATGATTTACATGTGTGCGTGTGTGCGCGTATATACATACACACACACACACACAAATATATATATATATATATA
>NW_026415740.1:7223-8112 GCF_001194135.2 Octopus bimaculoides | reverse complement strand
TATATATATATATATAGATATATATATATATAATCAATCATTGGCAAGATGGCATAATTTGAGCGTTTTCTGTTTTGTTTTGTGTTTTTTTTTTGTTGTTCTTTTGTTTTGTAGGTCTTGTAGGGGAATTCTGATCAAGCAGATAAATACTATTGTATTAATGATATGCAAGACTTCGTTACAGGCGGTAGTTTTAAGGACTATCTATAATATATAGGTCACCCTCCTTCGCACTTACATACATACATACATACATACATGCTTCGCTGAACTATTGGGAAATCTGCTGTTACTCTATCCAGATTACAAATTCAGGTTTATACCTGTAATTATTGGGGCCCTGGGATATGTAACACGCTGCCTGAATACCAATGTTGATAAATTAGGCTTCTCAAAACAAGAAAAGAAAAACTTAAGTCGAAGAATACAGATCCAATCCATCTCTGGAACGGTAAAATTCGGTTAAATTTTCCAGAAGTTTATCATTTAAATCTATGTGAGTATGTCTAGATGTACAAGTATATGCATGAGAAGACGTAGATAAAACGGAACATACGAATCTGAACGTATGCATACCTACATACATACATACATACATACATAATACATACGTACATAATACATACATACATACATACATAGGGTGTGATCGAGGGTGATCTGGCTGCTATTTCTACAAGGACTAGCGACCACGTACACGTAAACCTCATTGGCTCGTATAGATAGATAGATAGACAGATAGACAGATAGATAGATAGATAGATAGATAGATAGATAGATAGATAGATAGATAGATAGATATATATCCGTATGAGTTATATGTATAGATATGCATGGAATGTTGTCAATGCATTTAATTATATATATTTATGTGTATGTATGTATATAT
>NW_026415740.1:5876-6369 GCF_001194135.2 Octopus bimaculoides | reverse complement strand
ATATATATATATATACATATATATATATATATACATGCATACATATATATATATATACATGCAAGCAAATAAGCATGCATGTATTGTCTATATGTACATTTGTATGTGTGTGTGTGTGTGTGTCTGTGTGCGCGTGCGTGTTCATTGAAGCCAAACATTTAGTGTTATTCACATGAAGGGCACAAAGGCTGTGTAGGTTGTAGGGGCTATGATTTTACACATGCATTTGGTTGAGACACTACACCAGATGAAAAATAGTAGGTAATATCTACCACATGTTAACTTTCGATTTGACTATACACATATCTACATCGTACATGTGTCTGTGTACGCACATGTACTTATGTACGTATGTATGTATGTATTGAATTGCTTTCCAATTTTATATATATATAAATACATTTCTATGCACATACATACATATATATATATATATATATATATGCTATATATATGTATATATATGTATATATATATATATATATATATATAT
>NW_026415740.1:4295-4731 GCF_001194135.2 Octopus bimaculoides | reverse complement strand
GAAGCAAGAATGGGAGTGGGAAAAGTGGAAGTAAAATAAAATAAAATAGAAAATAAAATTTTAAAAAAAACAAAAAAACACCAATATCAAGATCACATGGCATGGAACAACCAACGAATCACATCACACCAAGGTCATGTGATCAATTGACGTCACCATATATAATTATGCTTTGGTGTGGGGTTTTGCGAGGATGTGTTTTTGTTTTTATGGATATCAAGACGAGATGCGATGAAATCTCGTTTGTTGACGACTACACGTCACATGAGAAGCTGACGTCATGGTCTTTGCATTAAAGGATGAGGTCATGCTGCTGCTGATGTGTTGGGCGTGTCACGTGATCATACCGCATCCTCATCAGCATCTGTATCCGAAACTGTATGACGTCAAAGGATCATTACATTCACCTTTTATATATATATATATATATATATAT
>NW_026415740.1:0-582 GCF_001194135.2 Octopus bimaculoides | reverse complement strand
GGCCCCGACTCTTAGAATGCCTTCTGCCATTCTCTCGGCACGCCTTAACCCTTTTTGTTCCCTTAGTTCTGTTGCAAGACACTGCTTTGGTTGCAATGAATTTTGAAAATAATAAAGAATCAAATAAAATAAAGCAGCTGTATACCGTCAACTCAATGTGACAGTCCCAAGAAGGGAATCATACTACTGCTATTTAGCCCTAGGAAGTTGGACCGCTTCCTGTCGGCCTTGACACATTTCCTGTGTCCTTATATTTACGAGGGGGAGACAAGCAGCCCCACCCAGCCTAGTCTGCATATTCAAGGACATGTTTCTGAGTCATTGCTCGTCATCAGCCGACAGGAAGCAATCCACCTTCCTAGGGCTAAATAGCAGTAGTATGATTCCCTTCAGAGGACTGTCACATTAACTTGACAGTATACGACTGCTTTATCGTAACACTGCTGCTTAAGTCTCTCTGTGAGATTTATAATTAGATCATTTCTAATAAATAAAGTAACTTTTCGTGAATTAACTTAAAGGTAAGAGTTTCAATACTTAGAAGAAAAATATCTTTAATGTATTGTGCCCGATGTCGCAATG
>NW_026415739.1:283-746 GCF_001194135.2 Octopus bimaculoides | reverse complement strand
GTGCATGCCGAGGGCTGGCGTTTATAGATGTTCTATGAACTCGGCATTTGATGGTAACTCACATAACCTCTTTTTTCTGCCAACTCTCAGTGGAGTAACCTTTAGAGTATATACGTTTCCAGGATGCATATGAATTTCTGCATTAATTAATATCATCTGTGATTCTCCTATGCTTAAGAACCATTAATATATATATAAGACAGGCAGTAGTGGACAATGGAGCCACCTCAATGAAATTCCAAATAGTTAGCGGTGTTCCATAGGGCACTGCCTTGGGACCACTGCTTTTCATAGTCACCCTCTCAGATATGCACACAACTGCCCGGATAGTTACCCTTGCTAGCTACACAGACGATACGAAAGACGATACAGAACCCCAGCGATGTTGTACACCTGCAGCCGGAGTTGGACTCAATTTACAGATAGGCTGAGGATAATAGTAAGCAGGTTAATGCTGAAAACT
>NW_026415739.1:0-273 GCF_001194135.2 Octopus bimaculoides | reverse complement strand
ATTTACAGATAGGCTGAGGATAATAGTAAGCAGGTTAATGCTGAAAACTTACAAGTCCTGCGCAACCAGTGTCCAAAACGGAATATGAACCTTACAGGGTACACTGGCCCACATGTGATAACAATCCCAGCGCCTAAATCATTGAGGGACCTAGGTATTGACATGAGTGATGATAACTCTTTCGAAGTCCATGGTATGACTGCCTGAATAGATCTTTAGAATGTTCAGAACCAGAGAAAAGGAAATTATGATGGTTCCTTGGAGGACATTCGT
>NW_026415738.1:0-450 GCF_001194135.2 Octopus bimaculoides | reverse complement strand
TCTCTGCGGTGTCCTCAGTTGTTGTATGGGTATTTTCGAAGCCCGCTGAAAAATAATCCTGGAAAATAATACTTTCTTCTTCAATGGTAAGAACTATATCCAAATTAAAGGCACGGCTATGGGGACGAGGTTTGCTCCCGTTTATGCGAATTCGGTGATGGGTTACTTGGAACAGAAACTCTACCAGGAAATAGAGGAGAGATATAACACCGAATTTAGGAAGTTTATAGAAAAAGCATGGAAGACATACCTGGACGATTGCTTCATAATCTGGACCAAACCTCAAAGCATTGTGGAAGAATTTAACACCCTCCTGAACAACCTACACCCATCCATCCAATTTACAAAGGAGATGAGCAGTATACATATATTTATTTATACACACACACATATATATATGTATCTACATACATACATGCATACATACATACATACATACATACATACATA
>NW_026415737.1:0-564 GCF_001194135.2 Octopus bimaculoides | reverse complement strand
TTGCCCAAGGTGCCACGCAGTGGGACTGAACCCAGAACCATGTGGTTAGTCGATGATGACGACTCGTCGTTATCATAATCGCCAGCATCATTATTGTCATCACCATCGTTTGCGTCGACAGTGTTGTCGTCGTTGTCCTCATTGTCATCGAAGTCATCTTCGTCATGTTCGACCTCTGTCTCATCATCATCATCATCATCATCATCATCATCATCATCATCACCACTATCGCTATAATCGCCTTTACGATGTTTTAGAAATGAAAATAATTAATTGGAGACTGTAAGAGTGCTGTCAGGAGATAGCGATAATGAGATCACTATCGATGTGTTACTAAGAGGCACAGTCATGGCTGTGTGGTTAGGAAGTTGGATTTGAAAGAGCCTGGTTTCAAGTTCAATCGCACTGAAAGCCACCTTCTGTTACCCTGGGCTGTGAACAATGACCCTTGGAAAACAAATTTCGTTTTCGAGAAAATTGGATGAGAGCCAGCTATATACATACATACATACATACATACATACATACACACATACATACACCCTTATATATATATATATATAT
>NW_026415736.1:0-447 GCF_001194135.2 Octopus bimaculoides | reverse complement strand
TCTATCTATCTATCTATCTATCTATCTATCTATCTATCTACTTATATATAACACTTGCACTAATATGACAACCCTTTATTTTGGCAAAAGGGTGACGAATATTTCTATTAACATTTATTTTTCTCATATATATTTATTACGAATAATATTCAGTTATTTTTTTTCCAGTATTACACATAAATTCATTTCTACTTTTCTGTTTTTTTTTTTACTCACATCTTAAACATATTTCCCCATACTCACTTAAACATGCTAATATATGAATATAATATTAACTGATTTTATATATATAATTATTTTGATGAGTGTGTATTTATTTGTAAAATGAGAGATGATGTTAATATAAAAATATATAATACATATACTTACACAAATTCATATAAAAGTTATAAAGCATATATATATATATAAATGTGTGTGTGCTTGTGGGCATGTGTGATGCATTAA
>NW_026415735.1:0-339 GCF_001194135.2 Octopus bimaculoides | reverse complement strand
AAATGGACGATATCGCCCACTGGTGGGTGATTTCAGCTTACAGGTGGGCGATGGGCGAATTTCTAGAAAATGGTGAGCGATTTGAGATTTTGGCGGGTGATATGAACATTTTGTGGGTGACAATGTATGTTTAGAAATTAAGTCTGCATTTACTGATATCGAGGCATGCCTAGAATAAGGATGCACTTTTATCGATTTGACTACTCGCATGAGACGTCTCTTTGTATTAAAAATGCGGAGTTGTTTATCAATCGAATATTTTTGTCGCAGTCACTGAGATGGTTATCATGCATGCTAAAAATAGCAGTCAAATAGGCCTAGGTCTTAAATCACACTCCA
>NW_026415734.1:0-303 GCF_001194135.2 Octopus bimaculoides | reverse complement strand
CACATACATACAAACACATAGACTAACATAGACACACATATACATATATAGATATATACATATTTAAAGGCATGCATACATACATACACATATACATATGTATACATATATATTTATAGATATATATGTATATACAGTTTTTAATTGCATTACTTTTCGAGTTAGTTTTCGTATACAGACAAATAAACCAAAACATAATGTAAATAAATATTCTTTTCTACTCTAGGCACAAGGCCCGAAATTTTTACTTAATGTACTTAATTTATCGACCCCGAAAGGATGAAAGTCAAAGTCGACCTCGCC
>NW_026415733.1:0-218 GCF_001194135.2 Octopus bimaculoides | reverse complement strand
TCTTTCCTTCCTACATTCGCTCTTTCCTTCCTACGTTCGTTCTTTCCTTCTTACGGTCGTTCGTTCCTTCCTACGTTAGTTCTTTCCATCCTACGTTCGTTCTTTCCGTCCTACGTTCGTTCGTTCTCTCCTACGTTCGTTCGTTCTTTCCTACGTTCGTTCTTTCCATCCGACGTTCGTTGTTTACTACCTACGTTCGTTGGTTCGTTCCTACGTTC
>NW_026415732.1:0-323 GCF_001194135.2 Octopus bimaculoides | reverse complement strand
TGTGTAACTCAGCAGATGTCTATACAAGACGTAAACACTTATAAAATTTCGATGATTCTCAGCCATATTGAAGCGATAATGAATATACTGGGACAACAATTATATATTTCCATTTTTATTTTCGTTGCTACAATACATGTGCGCAGGCGTAGCTATGTGGTAAGAAGTTTGTTTCTCAACTACATGGTTGCAGGTTCGGACCCACTGCGCTGCACCTTGGGCAAGTGTCTTCTACTATAGCTTCGAGACGATCAAAACCTTGAGTGGGTAGACGGAAACTCAAGGTAATCGTGTATAAATATGTGTGTGTGTGTGTGTGTGTG
>NW_026415731.1:0-230 GCF_001194135.2 Octopus bimaculoides | reverse complement strand
TCAAGAAATATTTTTTAATTATCTAAATGAAATTTCTCCTAAAAAGATGAAAGAATTGGTAAATTTTCCTCTGCTTATCAGCCATTTTGCAATGAGGGAATGGAAACAAAACCATGGCAGTGGTGCACCTTTCTGGCGGCTGATTGCAGTAACACAAAGCATCACAGCCAGAAACACGAGTTTTACATCTTGTATAGAAATTCTCTTGACCAAAATATAAACAACTATTC
>NW_026415730.1:0-268 GCF_001194135.2 Octopus bimaculoides | reverse complement strand
TAGATAGATAGATAGATAGATAGATAGACAGATAGATAGATAGATAGGTGAATGGAAAGAAACATCGTTTCATAGAGATTATGGGTAGATAAAGACATAGATAGACATACATATATATTGTATAGATAAATATTCAAATATGTATATACGCACAAGTCAGACAGATAGTTAAATAGATAAGTATATAGGTAGATGTAGAGATAGTGACAGGGACATTGATATATACACAGAGATAGATAGATAGATAGATAGATAGATAGATAGATAG
>NW_026415729.1:0-537 GCF_001194135.2 Octopus bimaculoides | reverse complement strand
TATATATATATATATATACATACATATATATATATATACACATATATACAGCTTTCACTTTTATATTAATAACTATGGAAGACCTGTTGGAATATCATCTGTATGGACTTCAAGGGGTAGGTTACTATTTAGTTAGATAATTTAGGAGTTAATTATAGGTTTACTAATTGAATTTATGTACCGATACTGGTTTTGAACGTAGGGTAAATGTGTTTCTTTGTTGTAGTTTAATTAATAAAGTTAGTGTTTAATCCCACCGAGAATTAAGACTGAATGAATGTGGTGATATCTTAGGTATTTTTGTTCCCAAACAACACTTATTTTAGTGATGTTGACACCACTGGATTGAATGGTACTGCCCAGGTGTCGAAACCATAATGATATCTGTGGGGCAGCTGATGATGGAGGTAAGTTGGATTGTTGGTATGGCTGTTAGTTATTGCATGTGCAGAATAGTTTTATAACACATCCATCTGATATACATACGTATATACATATATAAACATAATTAAGGGATCAGCAACAGTTGCTTCACCA
>NW_026415728.1:0-687 GCF_001194135.2 Octopus bimaculoides | reverse complement strand
TGTGTGTGTGTGTGTGTGTGTGTGTATACGAGGTTTGCTTAATAATTATCAGGCCTGTTGCCATAGTAACGAACCTAAAGCACGCAGAATGAAGCCAATCAGCACAGATTGACCTTGAACCCTGCCGTGCATGTGCACTAAGTTTTAATATTCTAGCTCACTGTCACTGTTTACAGCAGTGCTTGGAAGGAAGGTGTGTAGCGTGTGATCAAGGTGGAAAAAATAGTACTCGAATACCAGAGGTAGAGTAATATGCTTTATTTAAAAGCAGCAAAACTATCGCACAAACTGTTGGTTCGTCGTACGAACGGGAACGTGAAACTCTGAGTAACAGTTTTTGTGATATTTTTGCTGCTTTTTAATAAAGTATATGTGTGTGTGTGTGTATAGATAGATAGATAGATAGATAGATAGATAGATAGATAGATAGATAGATAGATAGATATGTATGTATGTATATGTACGCATACACAATCATAGAGGTTTCTATCTGCATATTTCGATAATTTATAATTTTCGTTTAGCAAAATTCTATGTTCTACATGCAAATTCTCGCTCGTTTTTCTTTCTTTTAATTCTCTTGTTTTCTTATATCGCTGTTTAATATATAATCTAAATCAAAAACGAAGAAGAAAAATAAAAAAATAAAAACGCAGAAACAAAGAAAAGGGCTATGCATACAGACTA
>NW_026415727.1:0-446 GCF_001194135.2 Octopus bimaculoides | reverse complement strand
CACACACACACACAGATACACACACACACACAGATACACACACACACACATACAAACACGTACACACACACATGCATCTTATGCAGCGTCGTTCTTAACACTGACCCATATATTCGTGGTATTCTTCATATAAATGCGTGTGTGTGTGTGTGTGTGCATGTGTGTGTGTATGTGTGCCTGTATGTCACATATATGTGAATGTGTACAAACATGTTTGGCCTGCTTCTTCTCCATCTATGCGTGTGGGTGTAGGGATGTGTGAGTGTGTGTATGTATGTATGTGTACATACACATACACACACGTCGTAGATGATATATATATATATTTATATATATATATATGTGTGTGTTATATTATATAAACGTTTGCACATACGCACACACACGCACAAACATACAGGCACACAAATACACATTTACCTATGTAATATATATATATATATATA
>NW_026415726.1:182-432 GCF_001194135.2 Octopus bimaculoides | reverse complement strand
CGTTCGTTCGATCGGACGTACATTCGTTCCTTTGTTTGTTCGTTCGTTCTATCGTTATTTCCAGCCTATGTAATACGTACGTTCGTAAGTACGTTCGTTCCTTTCTTTGTTCGTTCGTTCTATCGTTATTTCCTGCCTATGTAATACGTACGTTCGTTCGTTCGTAAGTACGTTCGTTCCTTTGTTTGTTCGTTCGTTCTTTCGTTATTTCCTGCCTATGTAATACGTACGTTCGTAAGTACGTTCGTTC
>NW_026415726.1:0-172 GCF_001194135.2 Octopus bimaculoides | reverse complement strand
AGCCTATGTAATACGTACGTTCGTAAGTACGTTCGTTCCTTTCTTTGTTCGTTCGTTCTTCCGTTATTTCCTGCCTATGTAATACGTATGTTCGTTCGTTCCTTCCTTTGTTTGTTCGTTCCTTCCTTTGTTTGTTCGTTCGTTCTTCCGTTATTTCCTGCCTATGTAATAC
>NW_026415725.1:0-894 GCF_001194135.2 Octopus bimaculoides | reverse complement strand
TGCTTAGAAATATAAGAAAGGTATAAAGATATTTGTAGATTTTCCGGACAAACTTGTTTTGCGGTGACTGATTCAGGTTATATTTAATACATTGAAAATTGGTTATCTTATTCATAATTGCAACTTTTCTATCAGCATGGAAAACAGTTCTAAACCATAGTAATGTTGCGGCAATTTGGCTTACAGCGATATCAGTTTTAACGTGGAATACGGTTTCGACCTCCTTAGAATTCGAATGAATGTATAAGAAACTTCTAATATTTTCTGCAAGAATACATATTTCTAGAATGCGAAAAATGATGTATAAGCATTTTCTTTGTAGACTGTATGATTTCCAAAGACATGCTGAAAGTTTTATATTTATAAACTGGTGAATCCTTATAAAACCCTGAATAAAATTGTGTGCGTTGTTGGGACGATGCACTTCTTCTCTCTGGTTATTTACCTTCGGAGAACATGTAGATGGCTGTACGTCGTTGTTGTTTAAAGGATATATTGCGAACATTTTCCTCGACTGTATTTCTAATACGACTTTTTTTTTCTTAATGTTAATGATTTTTAGATAATATTTCAACGCGCTTCATATATTCTGTAATCCAAGTTTTCATATCTTCGGACAGTATCTTCAAAATAACAAAAATGACGTCGTAATGTAGGGAACACTTGATATTGTCCCATTAATTCATGTTATATGTTCATCTTTCTATGCCATTTAGTTTCAGTACAGAAGAGTAAGAGATTATTGGAATTTACTTAAATATAGCAAATAATCAATTTGTTCTAAGAAAATAGCTTCGTGTTAAGTAAGTCAGTTTTATTTAGGTTTAAGTGTTTTGAATATATGAGATCAAAATACAAAAGGTTTTGCTTTATTTTGTAGAAATATCAATAAAA
>NW_026415724.1:0-551 GCF_001194135.2 Octopus bimaculoides | reverse complement strand
ATATATATGTGTGTATGTGTGTGTGTTGTGTATTCATGTATGTATGAGTGCGTATGCACGCGCATGCACATAGATATATCTTCGTGCATAATTTTCTCTCATGGACATGAAAGTGTGCGTATGTATATGTGTGGCATATATGTATAACTCTGTATGTTTGTTGATTGAGAGCGTTCAGTTCGCCTATAGGCATGTTTTCACTATTTATGAACTGTCTTTTATCAGCTACGGTCCATCAAACACTTTTATAATAACCCTTAGTAACCCATATCTATACGTTCACATTTCCATCTTGTGTGGCATGTATCTATCTATCTATCTATCTATCTATCTATCTATCTATCTATCTATCTATCTATCTGTCTGTCTGTCTGTCTATCTATCTATTTATCTATCTATCTATCTATCTATCTATCTATCTATCTATCTATCTATCATCTGTCTGTCTGTCTGTCTGTCTATCTGTCTGTGTATCTGTCTCTGTGTGTCTGTTTATCTATCTATGCTTCTCTCTCACAGTGAATATATATATATATATATATATATATATA
>NW_026415723.1:0-201 GCF_001194135.2 Octopus bimaculoides | reverse complement strand
GTGTGTGTGTATGTATACATATATATATGTAAGTGTATATATATGTATATATGTATCATCATCATCGTTTAACGACCGTTTTCCATGCTGGCATGGATTGGACAGTATGTATATATACATATATATATATAGATGTATTCACTCTTTTTTCTTTCTTTTTCTTTTATTTGTTTCAGTCATTTGACTGCGGCCATGCTGGAG
>NW_026415722.1:0-308 GCF_001194135.2 Octopus bimaculoides | reverse complement strand
ATATATATATATATACGCATATGTGCGTGCATGTATGTGTATGTATATAAATATACATTTCTGTCTATCTTGTTTATGTGTGTGTGTGTGTGTGTGTGTGTGTTGGTTGTGTATTTAATAGTAGTGCCGATATAATCCACCGAATCCTTGAGAGCAGCCACACAGCGTGGCTGCAAATTCAATTATTGAAACTAATGAAAGACTAGAACATAAAGATATCTATGGATGTACACACACACATATATATATACATATACATGTATACGACGGTCTTCTTTCAGTTTCCGTCTACCAAATCCATTCACAAG
>NW_026415721.1:0-252 GCF_001194135.2 Octopus bimaculoides | reverse complement strand
AAAACTTTTAACTACCCCTATTCCTTTCTCTCCCGCTCTCTACCTCTTCCCCTCTCGCTCTCTCAAAAGCATACACAATCATTCAGTAAAATATAACTCATGTTCGTCAATGTTTTGTAAATTTACCAAGATTTTCACTAGGGTGTTAGGGTTAGGGTTTTAGGGTCAGGGTCAGGGTTTAGGATTAATCTTACGGTTACGTGTTTTAGGGTTAGGGTTAGTGTTAGGATTAGGTTTAGGATTAGGGTTGGG
>NW_026415720.1:398-1129 GCF_001194135.2 Octopus bimaculoides | reverse complement strand
AAGACAGACAAAATACTGCTAAGCATTTCGCCCAGTGTGCTAACATTTCTGCCTGCTCACTGCCTTCTTAAATATATATATTGTACACAGAAGTATGTTCACCCCTAAACATTTTCAGTAAAATTGTCAATACTCTGATAATACCGAAGGAAATCAATATTAAAATTATACTAAATAAAATGTATTATACATGCAAACATTGTAGAAATTTCAAGCACAAAACAATAAACATTTTCAAAGATGTAAACGAAATATTAATTTGAAAAACATTACAAAAATATGTACACCCTTCAGAATTATTTGCTATATTCAATATTTGGTGTGACCGCCCTTGCTTTCAATCACCACATTGAAGTAATGGCAATTTTACTGAAGTTTTTTAAGGGTGTACATACTTTTGTGAGATACTGCATGTATATATATTTATATCATCATCGTTTAATGTCCACTTTCCATGATGGCATGGGTTGGACGGATTGACTGAGGACTGGTGAGCCAGAGGCTGCACCAGTCTCCAATCTGATCTGGCAAAGTTTCTACAGCTAGATGCTCTTCCTAACATCAACCACTCTGAGAGTGTAGTGGGTGCTTTTACGTGCCACTGGCATGAGTGCCAATCAGGCGGTACTGTCATATAGAGAAAGAGCCAGCTATTAACCTAGATTTAAGGCTTCTTTATTGGAATTTCAACATCAATAACAGGGTATTTTTGCTTGTATGTGTGTCTATGC
>NW_026415719.1:0-360 GCF_001194135.2 Octopus bimaculoides | reverse complement strand
TAGGTATGTACATACATGTACGTATATACGCATATACTCATATATTAACTATATACATATATATATATATATTTATACACACACATATACATATATACATGAATACATACACACACACGTACATATGTGTGTGTACATACATACGTACATATACATATATAGATAGATGTATATTCCCAAAATTCTTGTGAATGATGAATTGATGATGACAATAATGAACGCGAAGAAGAGGCAGAATATAAAATATAGATAAATAAGTGAAACGTAATAGGTTATTGTCAATAGCATTGATTAAACTTATGAGCTGCTGCTACTACTACTACTACTACTACTGCTGCTGCTGCTACTGCTGCTGCTACT
>NW_026415718.1:0-365 GCF_001194135.2 Octopus bimaculoides | reverse complement strand
CACAATCCTGTCCGAAGTCATTCCACACCATACCGTTACTTTGGGCTGATTCTGCATATATTCAGAGGTAATACGAGGATCTTCTCCTGCCCAGTGGTGGCAGCTGTGACGAATCACAAACCCCCCGATGTAGGATACTGCTTCATCACTCAAGAGGATATTTTTAATGGGCTTCTAAATTTCAAACAAAATAATCGATCTGAAAGAAAAAAAACAACATAGAATCAATTCCCATACATTAAAGAATATACACAACAAATTCGGGAAAAAATAATAGTTAATAAATAAATCATAATTATTGTAAAATAGGGAGTTACTTTTCAATCACCCTGTATGTAGATATATAGATAGATAAACATACACCC
>NW_026415717.1:0-277 GCF_001194135.2 Octopus bimaculoides | reverse complement strand
AAGAGATGAAAGGCAAAGTCGACCTCGGCGGAATTTGAACTCAGAACGTATAACGTTTCTGCCAGCTCGCTGCCTTAATAATGATAATGATAATAATAATAATAATAATAATAATAATAATAATAATAATAATAATAATAATAATAATAATAATAATAATTATAATAATAATAATCATAATAATAATAAAGCAGAGACTGAAGGATTTTTAATTGCTGCACAAGACTAAAACCTCCCCACCAGAAATTACCAAAAACATATAATGAAAAGAAACATA
>NW_026415716.1:0-638 GCF_001194135.2 Octopus bimaculoides | reverse complement strand
TGAAAGAATGGAAGCCAAAATCGACGTCAGCGGAATTTGAACTCAGAACGTAAAGCCAGAAGAAATGCTGCTGAGCATTTTGTCCAACGTCTTAACGATTCTACCAAGCTGTGGGTTAACAAGCATGTGAACCACTGGTAGTGAAGGACCTGCTAGTTCTCGTTAGAACTTGTTTTAGGAGAAAGTAAACAGGTATTATAAACCTCAACTGCATTTGGATCCTGGTCATCACAACCTTTATTGTGTCACTGGTGTTATAAACTGATTGCACTGAAAAGTGGTTCCAGTGTTGTGCAACCCTTCATCCACTCAAAACGAATTCACGAACGCGGTCTTCATGGGCTCTTGGAACATTTGCACGGAGTTACTGAGCTTAGGGAGTGGTCTCACTCGGTCACGAGTTGACTTACACCATGTATCTATATCTATTTATATATGCATATATATATATATATGCACACACATAAATAAATATGTATGTATGTATGTACGTATGTATGTATGTATACGCATTCTCATACACACATATACATATTCTTGGCGGGCAGCCTTCGACTTCTGTCCAAGAGGGTTCTTCAACCCGATGCTATTATTTCTAGCCTTATATGTTTCAAGATACACTCTTCCAAATATATATA
>NW_026415715.1:0-358 GCF_001194135.2 Octopus bimaculoides | reverse complement strand
ATCTTCTGAAACAGAATTCTAGGATATATTTTCTTTCAGACATTTTTTACATTGTCTTCATGAATTGTACCATATACTCTTGTTTCAATCTCTACACTCTTCCCTATCAGTTTGTAGGTAATCATTTCTTTTTTGTTTAGACTACGTGACTACACAGAAATAGATTCACAAATTATTCCAATTATTTGCAGCTTGTTTAGAATACCTTCTGTTTTCAATAATTACATTTTTTTTTCTATGAACACACTGAACCAGGGTTCAATCATTAGTTTTCTCCTGTACTGGGATTATTCACTAAAACTATTCTCTCTTAAATATAATTCAACTCTTCTGGATTTTTTCTTTTACGATCTATCCA
>NW_026415714.1:0-297 GCF_001194135.2 Octopus bimaculoides | reverse complement strand
TATTTATTTATATGATATTCTTACATATGGTCCAATGTTTATAGACATTACACAGAGATTTATCTCAATTATTATATACATTTGTGTGTCGGTATTTTCATTTATAAATGAATGTGCGTGTGTGTGTCTGTTTTGGGGCGATAAATTTACATACATATGTGTGAATACGTTTTAGTTTGCCTGTGTATCTAATTGTGCAGTACACATGTGTTGGTTTTAATCTATATAAAATAAGTATATAAGCATCATTTTTAAAATTTATATATGTATATATATATATACATATGTGTGTATATA
>NW_026415713.1:0-266 GCF_001194135.2 Octopus bimaculoides | reverse complement strand
GAGAGAGAGAGAGAGAGAGACAGAGAGTGACAGAGAATGTGGCATTCGCTCTTGTTTACTTGTCAGTCAGTCAGTCATTACTTGCACCGTTCCGTCCGGTCTACCGGAAACACACCGATGTCCATTACTAATCACTTCGTTAAATGTTTTATTCTTGTTATACTCATGGAGCATTCTCCATGTATGTATGTATGTATGTATTTATGTATGTATGTATGTACGCATGTATGTATGTAGGTATATATATGTATGCAAGTATGTATGTA
>NW_026415712.1:0-232 GCF_001194135.2 Octopus bimaculoides | reverse complement strand
GTGTATGTGTATGTATGTATGTATGTATGTATGTATGTGTGTATGTGTGTCTGTGCGTGTGTGTGTTTGTTTGTTTGTTTATATGCAAGAATGCGTATCTGTGTTCATATATGTGTAAGTAGTGGCCACATATTTAACACATGAATGGTGAAATGCATAGATGGAATTTTGACAGCCACAGGTGGATGTCTAACTCGTTATATATATGTGTGTGTGTATATATATATATATA
>NW_026415711.1:0-564 GCF_001194135.2 Octopus bimaculoides | reverse complement strand
GAGTTCAAATTCCGCCGAGGTCGACTTTGCCTTTTATCCTTTCAGGGTCGTACCAGACGAGCTCTGGGGTTCGATGTAACCGACTCATCCCCACCTCCCTCAAATTCCAGGCCTTGTGCCTATCGTAGAAAGGATTATTCTTAAGGTAACGAGCTGGCCGTCAGACGAAGTGTTTTGCGGCATCATAAGTTCCCACACTTATGGCAGGCCATGATTTGAGTAAAAATTATCCAATATTTATTTCTTTATTGTCCACAAGGGGCTAAACATAGAGGGGGACAAACAAGGACAGAGAAAGGGATTAAGTCGATTACATCGACCCCAGTGCGTAACTGGTACTTAATTTATCGACCCCGAAAGAATGAAAGGCAAAGTGGACCTCGGCGAAAATTTGTCCTATATTTCTAGCATGTCCAGCGACGACGTGAAGAAAAGGAAGCTCACTTAAGCCTCGTTGTTTATTGTTTGTTCATCGCTGGTGTAATTGGAGAATGTTAAGAATCCACATAGCTGAAATATCAACATTGCTAAGACATTTAATATTTCAATTATGTACACACACAC
>NW_026415710.1:0-249 GCF_001194135.2 Octopus bimaculoides | reverse complement strand
AATTCCGCCGAGGTCAACTTTACCTTTCATCCTTTCGGGGTCGATAAATTGAGTAACAGTTGCGTACTGGGTCGATCTAATCGACTGGCCTCCACCCCACCAAAATTTCGGGTCTTGTGCCTAGAGTAGAAAAGAATATTAAGTGAATATCAGACTCAGTGCAGAATTGCTAGCATGTTATTCTTGCTGTGTATGCAGGTAATACGACCCAGCTTAGTGAAGAGATCCGCTCTTGGCTATTCAGACATG
>NW_026415709.1:0-615 GCF_001194135.2 Octopus bimaculoides | reverse complement strand
TATATATATTTCTATATATGTTTGTATATAAAGATACACACACACACACACACACACAAACACACACATATATATATATATATGCATATATATATATACATAGATATGTACATATATATATATATGTATATATATATGTATGTATGTAAGACGTTTGATAAATGAAATCCGTTTATCAACAACAGGCAAGAGTTATTCACCACTATGTAACCAATATAAAATTACAATTGTGTGTATGTCGAAATTTCGATCTCCTAAACAGCATATGTCTGAAGACACAATCTACATGTATTCTTCAATTCTTACTTCATATTGTCTATCTTTGAGGCTGGAATATGAACTGATTTACTAAAATACTGTCCTTGTTTTGTATTCGTTTTCACAGCCATGTTTTTAGGTTGCTTTCCAGCCAATCCTTCAGAGATGTATAACTCTAGCGTATAATGCCTTATGCCATATATTCATAATTACACACAGCACATACACACACGAACCAAAAGTACACACATAAACCTACACATATGTAGACAGAGATAGGTTAGGATATATATATATCAATAGACACAGTCAAACACACATATATATGTACATATATATATATATATATGTATATAT
>NW_026415708.1:0-209 GCF_001194135.2 Octopus bimaculoides | reverse complement strand
TATACTTTTATATACATATATGTGTGTGATTTTACATATATATATGTATATATGTGTGTGTGTGTATATATATGTGTGTGTATGTGAGTGTATAGATATATACATGCACACACATATACATATATATTTTGTTTGTGCTTGCATATATATATGTGTCATTATACATATATATATGTAAAATCACACACATATATGTATATAAAAGTATA
>NW_026415707.1:0-237 GCF_001194135.2 Octopus bimaculoides | reverse complement strand
TATATACATATATATATATACATACATATATACACATATATACATATATACACAAACATATATAGATATATATATATACACACATATTTCTACATATATATATATATATATATATACATACACATATATACAAACATACATATATATACATACATATATACATACATACATTCATACATATATACAGACATATATATATATATCATCATCATCATCGTTTAACGTCCGCTTTCCATG
>NW_026415706.1:0-560 GCF_001194135.2 Octopus bimaculoides | reverse complement strand
TTCAGTTTCCGTCTATCAAATCCGCTCACAAGGCTTTGGTCGGCCCGAGGTTATAGCAGTAGACACTTGCCCAAGGTGCCACGCGCATTTCAATGGACTAGTTCATCTAGTTGTAAGGCAGGGCCATTTGATTGATGTTGCCAACACCTTTGAAAAGCAAAGGACCCAACAAGGGAAGTAGAGATAATGAAGGAATTTGAACTCATAAGGAATGTTGAACTAATGGGGAAACTTGAGTCATAGAAAAGAACTTGAGCCAACGAGGGAACTTGGGTCAATGAGGGAATTTGAGTAAAAGAGCGTAGTTGAACCAAGAAAAGAAGTTGAGCCTAGAATAGAAGTTGAACCTAAGAACGATGCTGAACCATTGAGGGATGTTAAGCTACTGTAGAAAATTGATCTAATGACGGAAATTGAGCCAATGAAAGAAATTGAATTCATAGAAAAGGCTGAAATTGAGCCTACGAGGGATAATTAATCAACAAAAGATCTTCTAGCGGTCGCTCGCTTGACCTGCTAGAAATAGTAACTGAATCTTCAAATCAAACTTCACAGTCTTA
>NW_026415705.1:0-735 GCF_001194135.2 Octopus bimaculoides | reverse complement strand
GAAAATTTGAAGAGCCACTGCAATAAGTATGCAATAATGTGAATCATAGAGGAAAATATGCTGAATAAAATCGTAATTAACAGACCTTTCTGTAATTTCTGTTACCCAAAGCCAGGAACTTTGCAGTACCCTCTCCTGTGTATGTAAATGTATATATGTTCCTTTCTGTTGAAGGGCAAAGGCTCGAAATATAAAAGACTTTCTCACTTCCCGAGCGTTAAACTAATACATTTGTTTGGCGTTTACACGCCCATCTCAGTCTTTTGTTTTAGTTGTAAATTCTCACTACATATATATGTGCATATGTATATATATTTAAGTATGTAAATATATGTGTGTGTGTGTATATATATATATATATATATATATATATATATATATATATATATATATATATATATATATATACATGTATATATATGTATATGGCAAGAAGGAAATGGAGGGGATTCAGAAGTAGTATGCATCAACTGTTAGACATTATATTATGTCCATTTATTTATTTTAAACAATTATGAGTATATGCATACTTATGTAAAGATTTTCTTTTACATATATAAGTACCAGTTATTTTTAGAATAGAGAAAGAAGAAACAACTGTTTCTGCCAAGAGGTCAAAGTACCCCACATACTATTTCCATTTCTTCAGTGTACTGTAGTGATGTGTAGATAAATGTGCATGTCTATGAAATAGGTGCGTGTATATGTATATATGTATATAAATGTGTACGTATA
>NW_026415704.1:0-293 GCF_001194135.2 Octopus bimaculoides | reverse complement strand
TTCTTTTCCCTAAAACTATATATTTATATATATTTTATTCTGTGAAATTTAATTTAATTTTAATTTTTATAAATTGATTTTAAATGAGTTTTTACCTGTAATTTTGGATTTTTATCCCTAATATATATATATAGGGGATGTGATTGATGACTTCCCTTTGCAAATATTGATTGGGCACAGATAGTGTATCAATAGCCAGCTAGAAGAGATGTTTTCCTTCCTGGGGCTACATGTTACAGTAGCATCAACCACATTTAGGAGGCAAATATACTTCGCGACACACATATATATCG
>NW_026415703.1:0-225 GCF_001194135.2 Octopus bimaculoides | reverse complement strand
ATGTATGTATGTATGTATGTATGTATGTATGTATGTAGGTGTGAATGTGTGTGTGTATGTAAGTATGTATGTGCATATGCATGTATGTATGTATGTAGGTGTGAATGTGTGTGCATATGCATGTATGTATGTATGTATGTGTATGTAAGTATGTATGCATGTAGGTGTGAATGTGTGTCTATGTGTATAAGTATGTATGTGCATATGTATGTAGGTGTGAATGTG